>NC_031774.1:37323879-37492262 GCF_001522545.3 Parus major | reverse complement strand
GCGCCGAGCCGCCGGCGGTAATGGAGGGTTCTGTTTGTTTCCATGATTACAGCTATAAATAATAGTAGTTTAAAAAAAAAAAAAAATCTCGACAATTTCGGGTGCTTTCATTCTCCCTGCCCCGGGAGTTTCCCTGGCGGCGCCCTGCCCCCGGCCGCGCTCCCCTGCGCGCCGCCGTCGCCGTCATAGTTCAGGAAGATCTGGCACCAAAGCCCGGCACCGCATCCTGCGCCAAGCCCGGCACTGCATCCCGGCACTGCATCCCGGCACTGCATCCTGTCACTGCATCCCTGCACTGCATCCCGCGCTGCATCCCGCGCTGCATCCCGCTCCTGCCGCTCCCACCCCGGGCCGCGGCCGTGCCGGGGCTCCGTGCCCCTTGGGCGGGCGCACCTGGCGCTGCTCCCGCCGCCGACCGTCGGCCGCCGCCCTCCTCCTCCTCCCTAAACATCCCGCTCTCCGGAGTTGCAGATCCGATCCTTTTTTAAGCCGTGTCCTACTTTGTTTGGCAGGTGAACAAGCCTGAAAATGGATATTACAGCTTTTTATGATATAATATCTCTCTAATTGGTGCTTCATAGGGCCGTGTCTGAATTATTTTCAATTAAGCCCTAAACTACAGTAACTGTTTCTCTCGGTACATGCTGGAAAAGCCATTCACGAGAGAGGCGACTGGTACTGCACAATTTCAAAGTACCTTTAATGTGTCAAAAATGTTTTGTGAAGAAAGCAACACTGTAAATGCAATCACCTACATTGGTGTCCCCATTGTTAAGCGTGAGCCAAAGTATTGCTAATTGTCCTGCGTTTTAGCTGGGTTTTTAGAGCATTATGTAGTAAGTACACCGAAGGGTCAATTTGTGAAGTGAAATACTTAGCATGCAAAGCGTAATACAAGATGCTGTGTAATACTTGACCTCTCAGCATAATAAATGTAGCAGTGAAACGCTGTGCATTCAGGATTCGCTGAATAGAGCCTCCGCAGAGGAACAAAACCAGAAAATGTTCTCTTCATTCCTCTTTTTTTTTTTTTTTCACTAAGCGAAAATTATTCTTTATAATGGCCATTGCAGCAATTAGCCAGCATTTGGGGAGAATAAATGTGCAGAAATAGCAATTTCTTATTTTAAATGAGATTTTTGTATGGAGCCTGCAAATTACTTGGAGGTATATGAATAATTGTTGCCTTAGTTTTATGCTACAGAATAGGGTGTGGGTGGGTATAAAGATTTCCTATTTGCAGTTAAATGTTTAGACATTTTATTATTTTAATTTCACTCTCAGTCTGTCTCGATTGACCCTGCTTTCCCCACTGATCATTTCATGTATGCCAGGAAGCAAAGTACTCAGATGATGGAAGCTTTCCAATTAGAGCTTTATGGTTTGTGTGTGTGTGTGTGAGTGTATGTGTGTGCTGGGGAGGTGGTGGGGTGTCGATCTTTTTTTTTTTGCTTTTTTGTGAGTGTGACATGCAAGTGCAATCAGGTTTTACTCTGGAAGCTACTATGGTAGTTTGAATTTTGCCTGCTAAATCAAAACATTTTAAGAATGTAGCATATTTGATGGGCACTTCTCATTATCCTCTAGAATGGTAAACCTAATTGGAGCTTTATTTACACATTTTAAAGGTTTTGTGCTCTGAAAAGAGAGATGCAAAATTCTTTCTCTTGGGCCTTCCAGATTCCTGCATTGAGTTTTAAGTGGATTGAAATTTTAGTGCTTCACTTGCTAACGTGGGAGAAGTCTTGTGAATATGAAATTAAAACACTTTCAGAGAAAGCATGGGAAGTTCTGACAGCTAGAACCTATTAGGAACAGTTTGTTTCAGAAGAATTAATAAGCTTCAGCACGCATTTCCCTAGAGCCGAGATGGAAGTTTATACCCTGAATATTGGAACTTCCAGTCCAACTCTCTAAACACTTGACCAAGAGAAAAGCTTGGATAATTAATTTAGATTATATGACTTCTGCTTACTTGATCTAAAACTTTCCTCTGCTGTGTGAGTTCTCTCCCTGCACACTTATTTCCTCCTAGCCACTTATTCCTCCTTCTCTAAAGTGCACATTAGCAGGATTGCAACTGGAAAGTCTGAGTTCTTGTGTAGTGAAATGACATCGTTTGAAGACAAGCATGGTTCATTCATCTAGTCCATATAATTGAATGGCCTCAGAAAATAAGAATTCTTTCACAGAACTCAAATTAATAGCAAGTATTTTCCACAAATTTTATATCTTAATAGTGTTTGGGGCTTTTCTGAAACTTTTTTTTTTGGTAATATATATAATTTCTTTTGGATGATATGCAATAATGGTTTAAAATTAAATACGCAATCCTTGTGTCTTGTTAGGTCTGATCCTGCAGTCTGTGTGTTTCAAAACTCCTTCCACTTCATTAAGGTGCCTTGTGTCCAAGGATTTTTGGCTGCAGTCCTGAGTTCAATGCATTCAGTTTGTACTTCATATATCTTTAGATGGAATTACTATAAAATAAATTTGCTGGTGACCATAACAAACACACCCAAATCATATTATATATAAAGGGGTAATAAGTTTTTTAATAACATTTCTTTTTTCTTATCCTTTAGCATGTCTTTTTAATAGATCTCTTTGGTAGAAGGTGAATAACTAGCCCGCAAATTGAGTAGCACAAATGTAGAAATTGCCAGCAATCAAAAAACACAGCTTCTAGAATGAATATTTGGTAAATCAAAAGTATTGCTGTTAGTGCTATATGCAGAATTTTTCCTCTTAATTTACTCAGTGATATTAGAAACAAATTCCATGAGTTTATGGACTGGGTAAAAACATAGGCTCCGCATCAATGATGGTAATAATGTATCACACTGCAATGTCATATTTGCCATGTAATTTTGGCAGCCTGACATGCTCTCTGTCTACCACAGAGTAGTCTGTTGTCTGTGAAAGTTCAGATCATCTTTGGACTTCTGGATGAAGCTTATCTACCACAGAAAACATCCATTTCAATTCAAATTTTGTATTTTTTTGAGTACCAATGTGTTCTCATTTGAATTGGAGAGTGGTCACTCCTCTAAGTTTTCACATTGCATGAAAGATAAAAAAAAATCTTTGGCTGGGTTCTCTGCTGAACTATATTCTCTTAAGCCAGTTTCTTTGCATGAACAAAGTGTTTGTCTCCCAGAGATACATATTAGCTGTAAATAAAAATGTTGGCTGTCTCAGTGAGTGGAATCCATGGGACTAGCGTCTAGCTTTCAACCATCCCAGGATATTACATAAAATCAAGAGTTATTTCCTATATGATTAGTATGTCCTTCAATTTTTTCAAGGTATAGATGGTTAGATTCACAGTATAAAGCAAGCTTGTCTTAGCAGAAGATATAGAAGACTGCAGACTCAATAAATTATTAAAAATTTCCCAGCATGCTTAAAACTTCCATAATTCAAAATGTAAATTCCAAAGATCAAACAATAATTATTGCACACATTACAAACTATGCAGCATACCCCCTGTATTTTACTTTTGTCTTTGCCTGTTGCTGAGAGTGTGATGATGATTGGATATACTGGAGTCCTCTTGGATAGTCTGTTACATTTAAATAAAAAGATCAACTCATTTTTCATTACTCAGTCATTACTAGTATCTTCATAATAATAGTTGTAAGCAAAAAAAACTGTATTTTGTGATAGTTCCACACAAAATGTTCCCATATAACATGTTTTCAACATATATTATAAAAGCTCCAATATGATGAAGAAATTTGTAATGGATTTTTGTTTCTAACAACTCTGAAACAGCAAAGTCAGTGGAGCAACAGAGAACACATTGCTTCTTCAGCATCTTCGAACTTCTGTGCCTCTTAGTTTTTCATGTGGTATATAAGGAAAAGCAGTAAAGGCCATTGAAATGAAAACAAATCATATTTTCAAACCAGCCTGTGTATCTAGGAAAGATAAGGACTAAGCCAAAGCAAAGCTAAAGCCCTATCATCAGTAATATTTTTCAGCCAAAAACACATAAATGAAGGAAATAAATTTGTTTCTACCTCGGTTTGTCCTGCCTTAGCTACCTTTATGACAATGATACTTACACCTCTCAGAACTTCAATGGTTAATTCTCTTATTTAAATAGTTAAAGAACACAAACTAATCAAACAATAACCAGCAAAAGTCCTTAAATTTGGTAGGTGCTTCCAGATATGATATCACTAGTAATTTATTGATCCAAAAGCAACCAAAAATAAAATTCTGTATCTTTGCTGTTTCATATATAGCAGTGATAATCTTCAGAGATACAGAAATATTTAATTGATGCGGGGGCACTCAATAGCATGACATATTTAGCAACATATATACAATAAAAAATGGCCACCTAATGCCTGATTTTCTTACACATTTCTTACCACTTGAGAAAAATTTAATTAACACACACACACACATATTTATACATACATACATACATACATACATACATACATATATACATATATGTAGGTGTATTATTTAGGCAGCTATTGATCTACTTCTATATGCTTACCTCTTGAAAGAGGGAACTAAGTCTTCTCTTGAGGTTAAGTTATTTGCTGGGAAAAAAATCCCAAAAAACTCTTCAGCTGTGATAAGATATACCTACTATCTGGTAAATTAAATTGAGCTTCTTGACAGAGATGGTCAGCAATGAATGTGGTTAAGCATTGCCTGGTAATACATATGTTTACAAAATGACTTAGGAAACAGAAATAAACAGAAATAGTTTACACAGATGAAAAATTATTTGATTCAAAGTGCTCTATTAATTAGTGGCTTCTGCTTCTGTAAAACTGAATTATGGCTGGTGGGCAAGATGAGTTCTTTTGGTTCTTTCACTTACTACTAGATATTAATGAGGAATTTTTCATTTAGACAGAGAAAAAGGCAGCTTTATAAATGCTGTCCATAACTGCCTCCCTTCAGTGTTCTTGCAGATTTACCCTCAGCTATAACTCTTCTGAATAAGTAGACATCATGCACATGGTCAATTAAGAGACTGAATCAAATATTCCATTCACAAAAATAACCCATATGCTGTGACCTCCCAGCTCCTTCACTTAAGCAGATCCATAGTGTAAAGAAGTGTAATTGATGGTGTACTTAACTGATTCAATTCAAATCTGTCAGAGAAAGAAGTGTCTAAACAGGTTTTGGATATAGCTTACCAGAGCATTAGCCTGGCCTTCAGAGGTAACCCAAGGATGTGTATTTTATAATGGAGGGATGGAGGATTGGGAAGATGTCAGGATGAAACAAGTTAAGGAAGATCTGTGGTTTGTCTTATGGCTTCTACTGAGTGTTTTCCTTCCTGCAATTTCTTCCAAACTTTTTTTACTGTTGTACTGTTAAATTGATTAGTTTTCCACAAATTATGGAATATGCTATCCATGTGGGTTATTTTATCTCTTAATCTAACTTTCTGATATATTAATACCACATGTGATGTTTCCTTCAAGATTTCTCTGAACTCCAAACATAGGCCAGAGAGTTCTATGAGAAATATGCTTCCTTATACCAGAGATCAAATTTTACTCCAATTTGATGTTAACTCTGTATGAAACCAGCAGGAAATGTATCTGTATGGCAGAAAATGGAATTAACTCCAAGACTGGATATGCCTGGTTAAAGAACAAAAGTCCTTCAGATGCCAATGTTTATAAGAAAAAAGAAGACAACATTTAAATGTATGTATATATGTATATGTAAACCAGCAATCACATTTGTTTTAAAGTAAAATTGTCAGTAAAATGAAAAAATAAGCAACAACTATAGAACAGTAGAGGAGCCAATACATGAAATCCAATACATGCAATAAATTAAATGGGAAAGAAGTGAAAGGCACCCAAAGATGATGTTATAAAATGACACAAGATAAACAGAATAAAACTAAAAATTGGAGTAGCTTTATTTGCCGTGCCACAATAAGCATAAAATGAGTGAAAGTTGAAAGAGACCCTTTCAATCTCGTTTATTTTTGTGGAGCATCATAAAGGTATCCAGTCTTTTTCTGTGAATTTGCAGATGAATCCTAAAATTGCAAATGAATGAGATCTTTTTTTTCAATGAGATCCAGCTTCTGGTTAAGATCAAGTGAAATCATTGATTTATCATAATTCAGTATAAACATATAAATAAGGACCAGGTCATCCACTAGAATCTATGTATTTATGAATCATGGCAAACTATTAAGGACTATTGAGTTTTTCATGAGATCAAATCTGGGCAAGTTTCCTTTGGTTGCAGTATTAACTCCAAATATTTCATATAAGTCCAAAACACAATTATGTTTCTCCATATATAAGGATAGATAGATAGATAGATAGATTAGATAGATAATGTGTGTATACATATGCACATTCATGCAATATTTCTATTATTAAAATATATTTCTTCATGCAATGAAAACTGAATCTCTGAAGAGGACTATATGTAACATTGCATTCATCATATATAAATAGAAAAAATTCTAAAAAAAAAAAAAGGCTATATATGTAACACTATGTTGTAATATATTAACTAATTTAATGTAATTCATCAATTGACATGAAGAGAAACTGAAGTCAGGGATATTGGTTATGCAATTAAAAAAAATTTAAATAATAAATAATCTGTTAGTGTGAAGTGGAACTTCGACATAGTACAACAGGATTCAAAGCTGTGTTTTTCTTTTGTAGCTAGTAAAAACCCTGGACTTTAACACAAGTGCTTTTGCTGTGAAACCACAAGCATTGCATGGGTTAATTAGCTGTAGACTTCATTTTCCTCACATATTTCATCTGGAAAGCAAAAATTAAGGATCAAGAATTAATTAGCTATGTACAAACTACGAAAAATTGTTGAGGCAAGTGCTGTCTTGGTAATTCATTACTATATTTAGACATTGTAATGATTAGATTTTAAAAGAAACAAGCTAATTAGAACATTTTTTCAAAGTCACACAGAGGTCAGAGATGACAGTGACCTTATGTAAAATGGAGACTAAATATCTGCTATTCTGCACATTGTATTGAACTGGTACAGTAAGGCTAAAGCCTTTTCCTGTTCAATGAGTTGGAATTAAACATGCTAATTTGAGATCTCCTTCAAGTATTTTATTTAACTACTTTGGCCTTTAATTCCTTTATGTTGCATCATTTAATGTAATGTTATTTATATATACGAAGCACGTTATACTTATTAACCAATGTGCAAAAATCTAAAGTACAGATTTTATGTAATGGGCTAATTACAGGACTTTAAAGCCACCTACTGAGTTTTGCTAAGCTTAACAACAGGTTCACTGAACTGGATAAATTTATTCAAACTTGTGGAAATGAATCCCATTCTATGTGCAACCGTACTGGGAAAACACACAAATTATACCTCAATACCAGTTTAATGGGTCAAACAGTGAACCTGAATACCAAACTTATCTACAATCTTGCAACAGCAGAGAAGCTATAGGCCCTGGGTGAGAAGAGGAAGTGCTCATTCATAGTTTCTTCCTCAAGTTTGTAAATAACTCACACTTGGTATATGGGACAACCCAGATTTTCAGTGTATGTAGAGTTGGTTTAATTTCTTATGGTGGTCTTTGAAGCCACAATTTTAAAATGCAGTAAGTTTGTCATACACAATTGTAAAAGAAATACAAAATATATGATCCTTTGCTATATCTTCCTATTACACCTATTAGATGTGTGGTTTATTTATTTATGTATTTATTTATCTGAATGTGCTTTTAAAACTGAGTTTACTTCAGTCAGCCATTTCATATGCATCCATTAGGTCTGAATTTCATCTAAATAGTGTGTTTATAAGCTGAGTCAAATTTAATCAAAGGTCATCAACTGGACTTTTGTCAAAATGGAATGAGATCAGAGTCATGCAAAAAACCCTATTATTACATAATCTAAGATAGCATTGAACTTTTGGCTTCGCTATCTGAAGAGTCTAGAAGACACTTAGGTTTCCCTACTTATTGTTTAAAGTTTCAAAGACATTCATGAGACTTCTACTTTCCTTGGATATCCAAGCTTACCTCATTGCTTTCCATCAAGTTAATCTGGATTTACTTCAGTGGAATTCAGCAAACTAGGTCCCCTAGTATTCCTCTTTTTCCCCAGCTTTGAACACTATTCAAATTAAAGCAAAATGAAAAGGCCAGTTTTCTTATTCTAGCCATAACCTGTCCTTCAAAAATGACAAAGCAGTTTTCTGTTTTAAACACCACTATAGTCTAAGGTTCATATGTGATTTTTTCATTTCCATTGTTCTTCAAAGTGTCACACAGATTATCTAATAAAAATCTTTCCTCAGAAATTGAGTATTCTGTTGCTGATATTTTATGTATCTATATTCTGTTTTGGATAACTATGCATAATCTATTCAGTAGCTGACATTTGGGTCTTGATAGATACATTCAAGCATGTACTTTCAGGAATAATAATGTCAGTGCACTGTGTTCTACAATGTGTGCAATGAAAATGTGCCTCATAAAGCCCGTAATTGTTGCTTAAGTTACAAAGATGATTTTTTTCCCAGTAAATGAGGAACAAGCCACATAATCTTGCTAACACTATATGCCCAGGAAAGAAGAGTTTAAATAAGAAATGCATAAATTTAGCAGACTGCTGTAACAAATGAAATGGTGTAGCATTGAAAACATTTGAGGCAATTAATCAATGCTGTGTTTGCACATATCATTAAATATATTATACTAAGTTTAGATTTGATTTCTATGCTTCTTTTATAAAGAGTTAAAAGAAAATACATTTGAATTCATGCTGATACTGAAAACATGCTCCTAGCTCCTAGTTTCTTGGATTTCGAATCATTTCCATTAACAAACAGCTATTTGCCCTCTAATAAAATATGTCATTATGCGTCATTCACATCACACAAAAGAATCACTGAAAAATCGCCCCAATGATGGCCAATAATTACACATTTTGCTCCTGCACGAGCAATGAAGAAATCTGTTCATTGGAGAAAGCAGGTGCTGGGGCATCATGCTAATAGTCAATGTGTGCCACAGTAATTAGCCATTGCAATTGCTAAAATTAACAATTAGCTAACATGCAATTCTCTTTTTGCAGGCTGCAGTTTACTTTGTATAATCCTTGTATGTTCTTAGTAATTATTCTGACAGCTTATTATTTTTATTTTTTCTGGTTTGAACACAGCTTTAACATTTGAATCAGTCTACCCAAATGTTCAACAGGCAGTATGAAACAACTGCTTCACTAGGCAATTTCTAAGGAACAAATTTGTTTTTATTCTCAACTTTGTATTGTTCAAGAAATACACAATTCTTTTGTAGAGTAAGAACTTCTCATCTTATTTGAGAACTTGGGACCACAGTGAAGGTCTTGAGTCTTTTTTACACTGGTAGAACATAGAGGATCATCCCAACTTTTCAGAAAAATTAGTATGAGCGATTCTCTGCAGTTTGGTTTCCAACCGTTGTTTCATGACCAGTGGTTGTCTGTGGAGCTGTTGGTGATAGTCTGTGGAAACTTGTCAGGTCACAAAGTTTTAATTCTCTTAGTTACCACTGTCAACTAAATAACACAAAAAGAATCTTGGGATATATGATTTTCATGTGAAAATGTGGTTGTGTCATCTCTGGAGCTCCTTGATTTACAAAGATCTTCACATTCCACTAGGAATTCTTCAGATTCATCATTAGCATGTGTTTCGTATTGTAAAAAGAAACGCCACACCAAAATCCACAACCCAACCTTACTCTGATAGTAAGGACTACCATGCACAAACTGACGGTATGTCCTCATCTTGAATACTGTATGTTGGTCTTGCAAGCCATCTCAAAAGAGAGTAACGATAGACAGAGAAAATAAATTCAAGAAGGATGAGCTATAGTGTGGAAAGGCATTTGAATTTGAGCAGTGTGGAAAAGCAGTATGGAAAATATTCCTGACTGGGATATAGTAGTGGCTTATACTTTTTCAGGTGGTGTGGAGAAAGTGAGTGAAGAAAACTAATTTCATCTTCTTAAAAAATAGTTGAGGTATCCAATCAAATTGAGGGGCAGTAAATAAAATCACACAGTTTAAAAGGTTGAAATAAATAACATTTTCTTATGATGCATAATTAAGTTGTGGAACTCCTTGCCACTGGAGGGCATTGGGGAAAATGGCTGAAAGGGCAAATGTCTGGACTCATAATATGTAGTTCCCAAGTAGGACCCATGATTTACTCAAAAGTCTCTGAAACTGTCTTGAACATCTTATGCCTCATTCTAAACCATTGTGACAGAAAATCTTCCAGAGCTGAATTGAACTTTGGGTTGACCTGTTCTAGTAATCTTTTTTATCGCAAACTGTATGAAAATCTCAGTGAGGTGCTACAACAAAGATGCTGAAGACATGTATTTTCTCTCTGCATATTCAGGTCAAAATTCAGCTCACATATAAATCTGTGCAACTCAGTTGAAATCAAGGCAAGTTGAAGTATTTGCATAGACAGATGATACTCTGTTTTGCTTTGCAATTTTTTTAGTATTAGTAGTAGACAGGTAGAGATAACTGGACCCACTGAAAATACTGATAGCTTGCTAACCATAAGGGATATATTCTTCAGAACCTGCATAATTCCAGGGACTCCAGTGAAATTCTTCCCAATTTTATAGGTGTAAGTGAGAGGATAATAAGGCTCAGGGAATTTATGTAATCTTCTGTAATCAGTGTGGCATCTGTATCTGGCACCAAACCAAGAGCAGCTTTTTAAACAGTTCTTTAAAGCTCTTCCATGTTTTAAAAATATTTTAAAATGTGATTTGCTCCTATGCATGCTAACCAGCAAAGCCATGTTAGACAGAAGTAATATGTCTCAGCAACTGTAGTTTTTTGCTTTAGTTTTCAGTAAAAAAAGCTGAACACAGATGGAGTCAGAAAGCAGCAACAAAAACATTCTCCGAGATCAGTGTGATTTTCCCAAAGAAGACAATGAGGTAGGAGAGAGAAACTAAACTGTGGATTCCAAGCTTTTAGTTAAAGTAATAAAGGCAGAAGGATCTGTTATGAGAGTCAGGATCTGTCAGGCATGTGTCAGCTCTTCCCTGCATACTAGACTCAGTAGTTCTGTGACTTCCATGCAATATTACAAACAGTGTTAGAATACAACTAATGAAAATGAGAATGGAAAATGTATACCATTTCTGAGGAGCTCTCTGTTATTGAAGGTAATGTTCTTGATGGTCATAACCTCTATGGACTTCAATGAAAATATTTTCATATATTTCAGATGAGAAACAAAACTCTAGAGTCTCAGAAAGAATTAGCCACTCATGGGTGGTTTAAGTATCTACATCAAAGAGGGCAATCATCCAAGTTTATATCTTAAAGACACAGGCACTCCATGCCTAAAGAGACTTAAATTTTAACTGGAAAGAAAAAGTCTATACATATCTAGATTGCTGTTTTTATCATGCTAAGAATCTTTCTGCTGTCAGTGATAAGAAGAAGTAGTAAGCTGAGCTTCCTGTTGGACCTTAATGTAGGTATATCCTGCCTGCAACCTCTGTGGGACATAGGGCAGCACACAGGAGAGTGTGATTTTAACTCTGCTAGTCAGGGTCAATGAAAGTTCACAAACTTACCTTTCAGTTTCACCACCAAATTCTATTAACCTACTGAGTGATGTGTTGGGTAGCTGAGGAATTGATGTGTGCCTGTTTTTGCTGCCTCTGATACCAACGTAGAAAACTGCCTTGCAACTGATTTTTTCCCCCGGTATAATTTTTTCCAGTTTAGTTCAACACTAGATGTGTCAGATACAAAAAGTTTCAAAGAGATTCTGGCCCTTGAATTTGGTTTCCATAGGTAAAAGTTCATTGTGCATTTTCACAGGTCCTTCTGAAGATTAGGAAACTTAAATAACTAGAAAATATAAGGCTTTTAGCTCTTCAGTGAATTGTACCTGTTGGATAAACGACAAAAATACTGTAATGGCAAGAGGACTTAGGACTTCTTCAGCTTGTGCAATTATTATAAGTGCTAGGCTCAGTTGTTATGATCTCACCTTCCTTCTCTCTGTCCTAGCACACTTTCAGTTCTTTTCTAAAAAGTGGAACATTCCACAGAGACGTTGGCTCCACCTTTTTTTGGAGGGGGCTCGATTCCTTCTGTGGATGGATGGTGCATGGAAATCTGGGTACCTGCAGCTGTCTTTTGTACAGAGGCCTTCATGTGGTCAGAAGGGAGGTGTGGCCCTTGGCAGGTTCTTTACTGGGCGCTAAGAAGCCAGAATGCTTGACCACCCTGCAGCATATACAACTTTGTGGACCTAAAGCATAAAACTTGGTTATTTAAACCCAAGAGAGTAAGATTTAGAGGAAAATTTAGGAAGCTATTTCCTCTGTAAGTCTCCCAAGTAAGCAGAAAAGAAGATTTCACTGGAATGCACTAACTACATAATCACCTTACTGACAACAGCATGTTGGGTCTTGAATTCATTAGTGAAGTATCTCTTAGTTGTGATGCATCCCATGGAGTTGGTTCCACAGCAAGCCCTACAACTAAAGGGGAAAACTAGTATCACTTCTGATCATTGCTTCACTGTCGTGTCCTACATAATTTTGTTGAGAATTAAATGCCATATCTCAGTCTTGGTGGAGACAAAGGAGAGGAAATGAAAAGCTTAAGCTATGAATAGCAATAATAGACCTACATAGCACTTAGAAGATTTCTCTGTATTGAGGAAAATTCATCATTTTAACACAGCAATCTACCTTTATGTGTATACTTTATTGATATAGATCAGATTAGATCATCCCCATCTCAAGTTTCTTCAATAACACACAGTGGTCCAAGTGATGGGCTCTAACATGCTGTTAAGAGGGCTCATGTAATGTCATATTAGAATACTTGTTTTTATACTGCTCACATTTAGTCCAATCTGATATAATGGCTGCAATTGGAGTATGATCAGACTCTAATCTTACTTCTCAGTAGCTACTGATATTTCCTGTGAGCATTCCTGCTTAAAAATGTTCATTTTGAGGACATTTGGGATTACCTGAAATTCACAATGAATTAAAGATAAGTCACAGCCGTTCTAAATCCCACTGCAAAAACTTTGAAATCAGCAGTTTCTAGATCATGAAAGATCACGAGCTATTGAGTTTAAAATTGATCTTTGGACTAAACTGAATGTGACCACTGTTGTATCATAGTCCTTTTTAGAAAAAATAATAAAAATAATAATATCCAGGAAATTTGCTGATATTTACTCATAGTCATCTTTATAATAAGTCAGCAAAAAATACCAATACAGCATTAGAAATTTCAAATCCTGGCACAGGACAAAACATAGATTTTTGAGATCACTTGGAGCCACTGATGCAACATGAAGCTTTAGGGCACTTGGACCTCAGCATGGTTCACCTGGCAATGTAACTTTCTTGTTGAAATAAAGTATAGGTTCTCAAAATATGAATCAAAATTGATGGACTCACAGGAGAAAGCCGCTGAAAATCAATAAGAGATTTGCTGTTGGCTTCAACAGGCTTTGTATCAGGCTTAGGTCAGTATCTTCAGTTACATGAGTGATACATGGCTGATCCCTCTGTGAAAGACACATATCAAGGACACAAAATCATGATTCCTTAGACCCTGCAAATAATCTAAATGTCTATATTTAATTTCATTTGTACTGGGTCTCAATACAGGGGCACAAAATACAAAACTAAATAATCTCCAGAACCAAGACCAGTTACAGAACAATGAAGTGTATTTTATTTTACCATCATACCTGTTAAAGATATACTAAGACATACATTTACATGCATGTGTATATGAAGATATACTAAAGATATACTAAGACATAATTTTTCAGCTAAGAGTGTTAAGAAAATTGAAATTAATTATACTTTAATAACATCAACTATGTTATAGAGAGTTGTCCTTTGAAAGGATCAACATGGTTAATTAAATGGACTTAATTTTTTGTAAACCAAGCTAGATGTAAAAATTCAATGGCATGCTCTCCGGAATATGCATAGTATGGAGTAAACCTCTTGCAGCAAAAGGACAAATATATTGCAAGCTTCCTTATTTAAGATGCTGTTGTATATAAACCAAGGCATATATAACTATATTATGTTTCCTTATGTAGACACATCTAATCAAACAAGAGAGAATCTACTGCCAACCACTTCATACTGTTTTGTGCTTTGATAGTAAAGGAAAGCCAAGTTTTCAGCCTGGGTCTAGCCTGACTCAGGCCATAACTTGTGAGTCCTGCTATTCTAACCCTTTCTCTTGATCTGCTTTTCAGCATGTCTTAGAGTACACAGCTCAAAGCAGCAGGGGAGTTTCTTAGCAAAGGGCCACCCACTTGCATATTATTCCTTCCTTGCCTGTGACATGACACAAGAACAAAGTAGACATTAACCGCTACATTAAACCCAGAAGGAAAGTAATCAGTAACCTGTTATTCCCTTAATAAAGGGAAACACATGCAGTGTGAAATCCAGAAGACTAATCAATAGCCCCAGACAATGCAATGTGCCAAACAAATTGCAAATCAATTAGAATCCTTGTTTTCTTTGAAATGGTTCACTATACCTAAAGCAATTACTCGTTCATTAGACCTAATTTAACAGCATGACTGCCCTAGCAACAACTGGCAGCGTCTGGCTATCAAATGGAAGAATGGCAGCTTATTTCTGTCTGTCTGTGAGTCTAACGCCAATCAAAAAAAAATTGAATTCCTTTATATAAGAAAACTTCTCATTAATGGGTAAAATATTTTCTGTGAAGGAAGAATCAAGTATCCGGTTTGATTTGGTTGAATTTGGTATTGTTAAATAAGTAAGGGAATAGATATAGACTTTGTATGAAGAAATTCTGGAATTCTTAATATGTTTCATTAAGTTCCAATGCTAAGATACACAAAAAAGGAGAAGTTATATATCTCCTTCAAAAAACCCTTTGAGCTTTGGGAAAAAAGTAAGTCCTAGATACGTTTGCATCAGCTGTATGTTTACCACAATTGCAATGGCACAATAAGATTAGCATGGTCCAGCACAGGATGATACAGATTTGCCAAATGGTCCATAATCCCTTTGATGGGCTCAGAGGGCATTCAGCATTTGATACAAACCCTCCCTATTGTCTTCCCTTGGCATTGGATCAGGCCCCTAATACCCTAACTACAGGTTTAAAGTGACATTTTGATATTTTGTTTCCCGCTCTATTCAGTGTTATATGGTAATAACATAGACATATGGGCCTTAAGAGATTTTTTTTAAAGCCTTTAAGTTTTTAATATGTGTTCCTTTTTTCTCCCTGCAAATCTAAAATCCATGAAAGTAATTTTTTCCTCTTCCTCTCTTGTAGTGCACAAAAATCTTGAGATGAAAAGGATGTACCCAAAATGGGGTCAGTTGGCAGGAAACCACCTCCAGGAGAGGGAACTAGATGCCTTGCCATGCTTGTAGCACAGCTATTTCTCACCCTTACAATGAATAAAAGCCAATAGGAAAGTTTCATACCTTTAGCTATTGGTATCAAGGGTGTTTTTAGGACCTAAAGAAAGGTCCAGAGTTAGCTGGGATCTCCTCCTTTTTGCTCTTATTGGGGCAATGTACTGCACTGCCAAGTACTCTTAGGGTTAAGAGAGTGTACTAACTACATGCTCAGGATCAAACCCCCAACAGTTTTAGACTGTAAATTTCAGGCACTGTGGGAAAAAATGCTTGCCAAGAAGGTTATTTTTAATGGTCATTATTTGAAACCTTTATATTGTTTATTGACCTTTAAGGATGTGACATTCTTCTATAAAAATCCTTGTAAACTCTTCAGTGTATATATATGTGCACATATATAAAAATATACATAGCCTAAATATATATAGCCTATACATATATAGCCTAAATATATATGTATATATTTATAGCCTCAGTTGGAGTATATTTTTGTATTAATTGAAGTAATTTCTAATTTCCCGCAGATAAAAAAACCCTTCAAAATTATTTTAGAAAGCCTTTAAACATTTTGAGTCTATATTTAGTGTCAAGTTGATTTAATTACTTTTAGAACAGCTGCTGTTACAGGGAACTGGAGCTGTTAAAACTGACCGTAAGTATTTATCTGAAGATATTCTACTTCAGTGTTCAGTCTTGTAGGCCTGCTAGACTTTATCTTTCTGGATCTTGCCATTCTTTCTGGTAGTGTAGTACTCTCCCCCACTGCAGAGAGTATTAGTGAGATGATATTTTAATTTTGAGAGGATAATGTTTTTCTGGAAGTTTGTCTCTTATTTTTGGGGCTGCTCAGGAGATGGAAATGTAAGAGGTAAGTGCAGTAATCATAAAAATATAATAAATAATCACAGTTCCATATTTTACCATATATACTTTGAATCTGCATGTAAATGCATATTTGATGTTTTGCTGTACATTCAGAGATGACTCACTGTTTCTAATATCTTACACAGACCCAAAGTAGTTGAGCTTTGTCTGCTGGAACTTTATCTGGTATTAAAAATCCAAGCAACGCTTAGGATCCTTTTGGAAAGACTTGGGACCACTGCATCCAAGTATTCCTGAACCTTCTGGGATTTCTAAAGGCCAGACTTGTCCTTGGAGCACAGACTAGAGAGTCATGAAAGGCACCTTGAACTTAAGGAATATGAAATTAACCACCTATTAACTTATGTCCTTAATATTTTCAGTAAAAGTAGGACAGTTGTTCATATCCTCACTTAGAAGGAAACCTTGAACATGTCTTCGTATAATTTTTTTTTTCTTCAAAACAGAAGTAGCCACTAAGCAATGGACCTCCTTGTATCTTGTTAGAGCTTACGTGCCTTAAGACTATGTACCAGCACTCTAGTGTGCTAGATACTTGTAAATGAGATACAGTCATTAAGTGTCTGTTGCAAAATAACCTCTTGATAACGGTCAATTGTGCCTTTTCATTTTGTGGGATCCCTCACAGATGAACACTGTATTTTTTTATTTATTTATCAGATTTCAGACATTTGTTAAATTTTAGCACTGCTCTGGTTTGGAATTGAAGTCTTCTGCAGGTGGCTCTGTCACTTTCTCAATTTGGCACAGATTTTGAGGAAAGGCCTGAGAGTATCTGCCAATTGTCTCCATGCCATGGCATTGGGGTGAGGGACCTGCTTATTGGCAGGTCTAGTCCTGAGTTCCTTTGTCTTTCCTGGGTTCCATGACCTGGTTGGTAGGAAACTCCAGACAAACCAAGTGTAGACCAGGGAAACTCACTGTCTATTTGATCTTGTGAGGATGTTTCTATGTGCAGTGCCCTGACACCTAGTGGATTACATTTAGACCTTCCAAAAACCTCTGAGCAGATGACACTGGAGTCCCTGTATGTCGTGTTCCAAAGGGCAGAGGCATATATTGGTCAAAGTGATGAACACACTGTATGTGGAAAGTACCCACACATAATCATTGAGGGTAATTATTGCTGTTTCTTCTTATTCTTTTAATAAAATATCATTTTCACAAGCTTAAGTAGGAACCAGCACTTTTTGCTCTGCAATTTCATGAGCATTGATAAGAGCTGTGATAGACAAGTTGAAATGACTGCAGTATATTTGGGGTTGCTTTATGCTCTTTGGGCTATATACAGCTACTTCACTTCCCATGCCAGAGGTAACCACCCCTTTATCAGGTGTTTCAGAACTGAATATTATTTTGTGCCTCTGATTAATCTTATCTTTCAACATCTCAGCTTCAAATTCCACATTATTTTTAAAGACAAGATTCATTCCACTGCAATTTAGCTGTCTAAAAGTGATGCACCCAACCTGCCAGTCATTTAGAGCACTTTTGCAGCTACAGAAGACAGTCAAAGAATTCCTGACACTAAGATAATTGAGACCCACATTGTGAAAAGTGTACATTTCATATTTAGATTAGTAGCAGATAATGGTCATGATATCCACAATTTATCTATATATTTATGATATATAAGGTTTAGTTAGACTCAAAGATTTGATAATAGACTACAGCTTCCCTTGAAAAGTAATACATTCCTGCTTGTCCTTAAAACATTTTTCTTTCTCTCTTTTTTGTGTTTTTTGTGGATTTTTTTGGGGTTTTTTTTTGTTGTTTTTGGGTGGTTTTGGTTTTTGTTTTTTTTTTAAGAGTGGGACTGGGGATGATATAACTGGAATATCTTTTTATCTTTCAGAATAAACATTTTCTCTAGAGGACTTAAGAGTAACTGAGGGCATTATTCTCAAATAACAAAGCATTTGTCATCTTTGTCTGACTCTACTTGTATAGTTTAAGACAATTCCTCAGTAGTCACAGCTAAGTATCACTTTTCTCATTCATGGCTGGCAATGCACACATAGGTGGCAATTGGATTTCTTTGTTGTCTGTTTGTTACAAGGGTAATAGGACCAGAAGGGATCTCAAGATGTCCTCACACTGATCTTCCAGCCTCAAGGTAGAATCCACTCTGTCTTGAAGTTGATTAGACAAGGAAATGTAATCTGTGTTTTGTGTTCTGGTAATTAAGCATTTTACAAAGATGTGGCTGTGGCTAATCTGAAGAATGACTATGCATATACATATGTATGCCGTGATGAGGCATCTCTCAGTGCGAGGAAGGACTGGTCCTAATAGAGCTGCACATGTTCCAGTCGATGCATACCTAACATTTATATTGATAATGTATGAGTAAAAAGGGGATGGGATTCATCCTCTCATAGAGGTACTGGTTCAATAGTGAAAAAAACTTACTTCAGTGTCTCAATGGACATATGTAAAGAAGAATCCAGAGAGACAGAATAAAGAGCATTCAGAAAGAGACTTTACTCTTTAACACTTTTAATATAATTCCACTCTTTATAAAAGGCTGTTTTCAGGCTATTGAAAGGGCTTATTCTAGGCTATTGACAGGGCAATGACAATCACCCAAATTGTCCTGTTGAATTAATTCCCTACACTGAAACTATTTATTATTTCCTACTATGTAATTGCGGATTGAATAGCAAAAACATTCATATTTTTTCAAAGCTTTTAGGGCATGGTTCCTCATCTCTGTTGGAATTTTTCTTATACTCAGTATCATAGTGAGGCCACTTGGTCATCTTTGAAGGGTCAAAGAGCTCAGGGGGATGACCATGATAACTGGAGAAGGGCAAATGCTGAACCCATCCTCAAAACAGGGGCAATCTGGGATGGTTTCAGTCACCAGGACAATCACAGTGTGTCTTCTTGAATGAATATATGGATATAGGAAGATAGTGGTTATTGGAAAGTCAGCAGTTAAAATCATGCTTTTCCAAATTGCTTTTGATGATGAAATGACTGATCTGTTGATCACGGGAGTGCACTGGATTTAATTTCTCTTGTCTTTATCAGGACTTGGACAATCCCTCCAACATTCCTGTATCCGAGGTGGTATGTTAGGGTCCAGACTGTTGAACAAATGGCTGAGTAAATAAATAACTGTTTGGGTGATCAGGCTCAGCTGGTAGTGATTAGTAAATCCTGCTCTCTCTGGAGGCCAGTTTCAAATATAGTACAGCAGGCATCTCTCATGGGACTGGTCCTGTTAACCACTTCTATCAATGATCTGCAGCAGACAGTAGAGTTTAATGAGAGTAAAGCTCTCTCATTAGGTGTGATGTGACACCAAGCCAGCAGAACCACTTGATGCATTTGAAGGCAGGGCTCCCACCTGAATGGCCTCAGGATGGGCTGGAAGAAGAAGCCAGCTTTACAAAATTCAGCATGGACATTCAACAGTCCTGCCTCTGGAAGAAAGAATCCCTTGTAGCAGTCCTTCTGCTCTTCAGGTGAGCTGGTGGTCTTGCGGGCAGCGAACTGAGCATGAGCCTTCAGTATGTGACCCTGTGCAAGAGTATCCAGGGCAAAAATCACATCAGTATAGCCAGCAGACTGGAGAATGATTATTCCCCTCCACTCACCCCTCAGAGACCACATCTAGACACTGTCCAGCTAAGGGAGCACCAAAAAGAAAGGTAATGATGAGCCAGAGGGAGTTCAGCAAAGTGACACAGAAATTGTTAGGTGTTGGAGCATTTGCCCCGTAAGGAGAGGTTGTGGCACTGGGGATTGTCCAACCTGGAGAAGAGGCAGCTTAGGAGGGGTCTAATAGCAGGCCCCCTGTATCTGCAGTGTGGGTATTGTTTCTCTGGACTGACCTAGCAGCTTTACATCAATAGCCTCTGGGACTGGCTTTGGGAAGAACACCTGTCAGCCACGATGGTGGTGAGGGTCATTCAACTCTGTATAGAAGAGGTGGAATTTGGGTAGTGCTGCCAAGCAATCAAAATAACAACCTATAGGAAAAGCAATCAATTAAACATTTCAAAACAAAACAAAACAATACAGGAAAGGACAAAGAGAAGGCACTGATCAATTATTAGAGTAAACCAGCATTTTAGAATTAAAAAAACATATTTTGAACTAGCAGGCAATGAAGAAAATTTTGAACTAGTACACAAGGAAAGAATACCTCCAGAAACATCAAGGTAAATTAGCTCATCACAAATCCAAAGTGGTCAGCAATTTAGAACATCAAACCCTCACTTTGAAAGACTTCACATGTATTCTGAAGTCCTCAGTTTTATTTGTTTTTAATTTTCTCGTTAACTGCATTCAATAGAAATGAAGAGTAATTAGTAGTCCACAGAAACTCCCCAACAATTTGAAGGATTGACACTACTACAAACTTTCTGAGAGATTTTGGGCATCTGGGAAAGGATTCTTACTTGAACATCTCTTAAAGGTGTGGTCTCTTGCCCAGCAAGGAGTAATTTGGAAGCTCTGGAAATTCATAATCCGTATTCCAAAGAAACAGGATATGACCATCCACCATAAAAAATACTGCACTATAAAATAAGGTAAAATATTTACCTGAGACAAAAGCAAGATCATATTTTTTTCTGTTTTCAGAGTGTTTGAGCCCTAAATATCTACATGTCACCTTCATCATTTTTGCAATAATTATTACAATATAAGGCAATTTACTCCAGATTGCTGGATAAGAAGTGAACAGTACTTTCAAACTAATTAAAACAACTCAAGATAATGCAAATTACATCTGAGAACTACAGATAAAAACTCTACTCACACAAATGAAAATCAGTTTAGAACAGCCATTATATTTTATATGCTTACTAGTAAAGAGTTTTTCTGTTTTCAGAAAAATGTACATGTCTACACATATAATGATCTGTGATAATAAGGAACCTCCACACAGTTAAAAAAATTACAACTTTCTGTTCCTAAGATTGCACATTTACATATAATTTTTTTAAATCTATGCATATTTGTATTAACAAATTATTCACGTTTTCATAAAATTATATATTTAAAATATATGTTCAGGCTTTTGAATGCACTTAATATTTTTGAAAAATGGTGCATAGAAGTGAAGGAAAGAAACTCCTTCTCCACTTTTTTCAAAAACATTGTTCTATAATCGGTTATTATGAGCAAGTTTATTATGAAATTTTTAAGTTGGTTTTGTGAATTTTCCTGTAGCAGTAACATTACATGAAAAACTTAAAATCACTGTGAAAAATTCAGGGTGATTTAAGACAGCTGTCTGGTAGCAGACCCTAACTTTTGAGGATCAGTCTATGCATTAAAAGGGAAGAAAAGTTCAGCCTTAGCATTATAGTGAAAACTAAGAAGCCGGGAGGTTGGCAACATTTCAATGAAGATGGAAGCAATGAGGTTTTATGTATATGCATCCTATTGGTTTCCCTCTTAAGGTAATTATTCAAATTGTCCCCCAGCTTTCAAAAAAAAAGGAATAAAATAAAATATTATAATAGTAAACTTGAAGAGGTGCTCTCATAATTTTTCACATACTGCCAAGACCATTCAGTCAATATTTATGACAAATAGCATTTATGGCACCTATCACAATACTTTAAATGTCTTTTTCTAGCGAGAGACTCATCAAAAATGATTAAGGAGATTTTCTACATGTGATGTATTTCTCTTTATTGCAGCCCATGCTTCAGAGACCTGATTACTGGTAAAGCACAGATAAAAGCTATAGCAGAATGGTGGTCAAACAAGTGGAGCCTATAAAGTATGCACTCCTCTTTTGTTTGCTGCTATACAAAAAGTGAATAGACAAGCCCTTTTGCAAACTTGCGGAGGAGCAACTTTTTCCCTACCCCCCACTCCTGGGAATAAGCCATTTTAATTATTGAAGTTTTTTTGTTTAATCTACCACCACCAAGTAATATGAATATTTTATACAACACTGATGAATGCTTAACTAATACAGTTCTTCATACAAATGCAAACTTCCTTTTTACTGGCCTCTGGTGACTATGCATCTAGTGCCAGAGTGGCATCATTCAGCTCCAGTTGCTATAGCATTTTCAAGAACCTCTCTGTTCTTGTCATAAATTATCTTTAAGTGAAAAAAGCTCCAAGGAGGTCTGCAGCAAACTGTATCATATAATGGATTTCTAAGCTTTGGTGGAAAACACTCATCTTACTTATATTCTTCTACCATCGATTGTTTAGTGACCCTTCTTTGGGATACAGATGAGCATAACCCTGAAAAATGTTTGTGTTGTCTTTCTCTTGTTGGCAGCCTGCAGCCTGCATGATCTAATAAATATTGGCAGGACCAAATGAAATAATATAGAAGAGCTTCTCTTCTTTAAAGTCCATAGACCAAGAGACTCTTGTCACTTGTTAATATCTCCATCAAACAGTGAAGTGTTAACATATGTGATACGACCACGCAATCAAGTAAGGACCGATTTGTTGACTAATTAAACCAACACAACAAGCTCTTTAGCACCTACAAGTGACAAGTTTAGAGCAGGCAAGTGGAAACTCTCAATTGAGTCCCCTTTTATGAGACTATCATGCCAAATTCAATTCTGACTGAGTAGTATTTGAATGTACTTGACTTCCACTATGTGCTGACATGCTTACAATAATTCATCATGTGTGACAATAGCCCAATATTAGAGATTTATGATATATACAAAACAGTTACAAATGAAATGTAGCCCTAACATGTGTCTGCTTTACTTATCCACAGCCTATTGATATTATAATTAATGGTCAATTACTTAGGGATAGAGAATAGAAAATAGTCATTACCAGTTTCAGTCATCATCTGTTTTTGGCAAATTCTGGAAGTAAATGAAACCATTTTCATAGTGTTTGGCGGTTGCTGGAAAGTACACTGTTGCTCACTGTTGCAAGAAGGAATGGGTTTGCTATCTGTTTTACAGTTGAAGAGTTATTTTAGGAACAGAGTATTTATTTTATTATTACCATAATGTTGGTAAGTTTTGGAAAGTGTATCTGGGAATAAGAAAATATAGCGAACACTGCATGAGACTATTTTACAGGGATTGCTAGCACTGGCCAATTTTACACACAGACACACACTCAAAGCCAACCCCCAAAGCAATTTAAAAATGCAAATTCAAATTCTTTTCATTGGAAAAGAAGAACTTCCTGTTGATCTTTCACAGTTTTAGGTACTGCCTTAATAATGACAAGATTACTGTGAATCTAATAGTCCAGTTCATGGGGGAGTTCAAACCACTGGGAAAAAGAGATCTGAATCACTTTTGGGTCACTGATTGAGAAAATGGTTATAAATACTCTCTTTTTAAATTTTAATAGTTCCACTGAAATCCCTGAGGTTACTGATAAGCTATTGATATATGTTTTGGTATTGATATATTGCAGTATGTGGATTCTTGCCTTTAACAAGCAGCAACCAAAAGCCCAGACACTTCCAGGTTCTCAGAAGGCTCATTCCAACTTCAATCTATTCTCCACTAAACTTTCATCCTTGAGAGAAATGGTGGCTTTCCACGGTCAGGAGAGATTCAGACACCAGAATCAGGGAAAATATTTTCAGGGATGAATCAAATGGTAGCCCCCTTCTTAAGTTCCCAAGGAGACCAATGTGAAGAAGAGGCACTTTCCTGGCTCACCTGTTGAATCCAGTTGGTAGGCCACAGAAGAAGACTCCCTTATCTCAGGATTCTCAATTATAAACCTTCCCTGGAGTATACTCAAAAATGAAATACACTCAGGGGATCTGGTCTAGAGGAAACCACATCTTCAACACACACTTTTTGATAAGTGCTCAAGTATGGAAATGAAGTCAGGAAGACAAAAAAAGGAACTCAGAAAAAGCAGAAGTAATCTCCCTAATGTTGCCATTTTAAAGACATGGTCTAACTACTGACCTGGTGTGGAATGCACCCTGTAAACAGATCATTGTAGCAATACACAAATGATATAGGCAGTATCTTGGTTTGGGTATTGGCATGCCTGTGCTTGAAAGAAAAGAGGAAAAATGAGAAATAACCTTGGAATTATATCTGGCAAATTGCTCTAACTGTTAATTTCAGCACTGATATTTGCAGAATGCTTTGACATCATCAGTTGGAAGAACTGCAGAAGATTTTTTTTCTGCCTCAGAAGCTGGCAGGGACAAAAGGACTTCTTTCCAACCCCAGGGGATAATAATTTCAGTAATCTCATTCATATATTGATGCTAAGCATCTATTACCAGCTAAACTTTTAATATGATTTTTTTAATGTCTTTAAAAGTGTAGGGCTTGTCCCTAGATGTAAGTGCATTATTTTTCAGTAGTCTCAATTCACTTTAAAATTACATCCAAATAACTAAAAAACCCTAATTCATCAAACATATAAAAATAAATTGTCCTAATTTTATATAATAATGATCTGGACTCTAGATAAGCATATTTTATTGCAGAAGTACCGTCATTCATATTTGGAAAAGAAAAGCTTTGATTGAGTTCTCACTGATATTAGTACAAACAGAGCAACAATGTAACACTGAACTCATACAAACTAACTCCAAGTTTAACATACAAATTCATTTAGATATTTTATTACCTTAAATCCTAAAAGCATTAAATAAAAATTCAATTATTTCAGTAACCTTAAAGAAGACGAGATCTTACAGACTTGTGTTGATATTTGCATCTCCAGAGGAATCAATGCAATTTCAACAAAAGAATTGTATCACATTGAGTTGTTTCATATAATGCCATTGCAATGTAAGAGGTTCACAAAGGGTTGATTAAATTTAAGTGGAAGAAACACAATGAGCAAAATTCATCGCTGGTGTAATTCTGTTGTCTCCTGCAGTTCCACCATGAATGGATAGGACCCATGACAGTCTGAGCTTTTTCTGTACCGTGACAACTGAATTAGCTAAATTAAAATCCTTTAAATTCTAAAAAATCCCAGCAACCAAAAATCCAATCCCTGCCCTCATATTATACAAATCAAATAGAATTAAAGAAAATTACATTTAAATAATGTTAAGAATTTGATTTGCTAAGACAAGAACATACACAGAGGAAGCCCCATCACTAACATCCACTGTAATCATTATTGATCTTGTAGGTCACATCAAAAGTGTTTCAAATCTGTCTAAAGATACCAGCTGCATGATAAAACTATTGATATTATTGAGACAAACCTACCATCTATTTTTCTTTCTTTTCATTGTCTTAAGGGAAGAGAACAGGGGTTTGTTACAGATTTTCAACTGAATTCTTAAAGAATATTTCTAAAAGAGAAGTCAGCAGGAACTACAGATAGTCATTATCTCACAGAGCTAGGAATTTAATTTCTTTTCCCAATTAATCATGTGTAAGATCCATCAGTCGCAGCAGCAATTGCAGAGATGGATCAGTAAAGAACATCTAAGTACATTCTATAAGATTTATGTTTGCTGTGGCACCTGTGTTTATTAAGTGAAGCTATTTTGAACTGCAGCTAGCACTAGGGCTTCTTGCACCCAGCCTATATTTATTGTGAAAATGAATATGCAGTTCCCCTCCCAGGTACCTCAGAATTGTTCAAAATTTTATTTCTAAAGAGAGTTACCCACTGCTGAAATTCATCTAACTACATCTTTCTTTTTCACACAAAAAGCATAACCTACTTTTATTGGAATAGAATTTGCATACTAGCTCCATCAGCATGGTTTTGGTAATCATACAAATAGCTGCATTCAGTTATTTATTCATTTAGACACTATAATTGGGAGACCAGAAAAGCTTCCAAAAGGAGAGATAAGATACTAGGAAAAAGCCCCTTGAATTTCTTTTAAAATGAAGTCAGCAGATCTCTTAGTTTGTAGATAAATTATTGGATTTGAATGTAAAAGCCTCAGAGAAAAATAGTTCTGTGAATGTCAGAATTAGGGAACCTGGTTCTATGGTCTCTCTCCTGTGTTAGCCTTGATGTCTTGTGGCTTGATGGCTGATGTCGTCCCACGATCTTACTGGCAATGAGGACACTTATTTTGCACCCCCGCTCAGCTGCCTGCTTTCATGTATCTCCTACTCAGCTTGAATCTGAAATCGCTCTTTTAAGAATTCCAACCTTTCTGTATAATTTCATTGAAATTAGACTACATATTGAGGAATTACTAAGGGGAGTGGGGAGCAGCAGGAGGAGAGGCAGAGCAATTACACAAACCTTTTTTACCTTTAGAAAAAAAGCTAAAAGTCCCTCATATTACTTGGGCTTCCATGACCTCAAAAAGTCCATTTCTTTCACTTTTAATCAATACAATTGAATCAATATTGGTATATTTTTTGATTATTTTCAATCCACTGTTAAAAAATAACTAAATATCGAAGAAATTATTTAACCCATTTTCAGTAACTGCACAGAGTTGACTTGTGGAGTAGAAAAGTTACAAGACCAGAGCATATATAGGATGTTTCTAGATTTTTTTGTCTGAAATTTTATATTAAGACTTTTTTTGTGGTTTGGGGATATTCTTGGGACATATATCAGTAAGAAATTAAAAACTCCATCAATAGGATCATGGCTGAAAGGGTATACTTGGCCACAGTTTTGCAAGTACAATGATTTTTACTTCTAAGAGAGAGAATTGTAGTGTGATCAAATTTGAGTAAGCTCATATTAGATCTGGATCAGACTGTATTTCTTCTCCCAACTTGACTCAAAAATATTGCATAGTCTGTTTTATTTAACATCCATATGAAACAAAGAATATGTCAGACAGTGTATTTTTCACTTTATTTTAGATACATACTGCCATGTAAAATTTCCTTATTCCATTTACACCAGATTTGTATTTGGATAATGTATCAATTTCAATGAAAATATACCTAATTTTTGTTGATACAGATTGACTTCTGACAGCCTATATTGGCAAATGTCACAATGAGTAACCACAAGTCAATGGATAAAACTAAAGGTATCAAATTGAATTATTAGTAATTTCTGTTACTTATAACATGCCAGTCTGAGGATGTGCCTTCACTGGCTGATTTATGAACATAAACTCTGCCTTGGGGAGTGGCAAGACCTGCTAGAGGAGTCTTAGCTGTCTAATGTGACATCAACATCTCTGTCACAATGTATATATCTTGGATATCTGCCTGTATTCCCACCTTGCTCTCTCCCTTCCCTTCACCATATTCTTTTTTTTCCCTTTATTATACTGCCACATAGCAGCACTGGACTTTGATGAAAATGAAGCTGTTTCAAAACTCAGGCTTGCATTTTTGACAAGAAAAGGAAGAATTAAGGGATATGGTAGTTCAGAATGATACAGTTCAATGGCTTCATTAAATTCACTTTCTCTTAATAGAGGTTGAGTAGTGTTGCTATGAACTGATTGAAATAGGTCTATATGCACATGGGCAGTTCCAGCAGTACAGTGAACCCTGGGTATTCAGACCATGTGTAGTCTGTGCCCTTGGGCAGTGTTATATACTGTGGTGTATATCCATTAATGCCACTGACATTACATGGGAATGCTGCAGTATGAAGCCTTGCCTGCCTCGAAGTCAAAATGGTTGACCCAGATGATGGCAACAGTCTCTCATCATCTTAGCTCCACTCATTAAGATCATAATCCACTGCAAGTCATGGAGTGCTGTTGATTGGAACGGAGTTCATGTCAGCCGTGGGTCTGGCCTGGTGATGTCAGTGGGCCACCTGCAATGCACAAGCTATGTGCAGAAGCTTTGAAGAAAAGCTTTTTTTTCTTAAGTGCTTGAAGAAGCACGTTAAGAAAAAAATGTTCTTCAGATATTAGAATAGGTCCTGATCTGCTTTAGTTCTTACCAAAACAACAGTTGTTTAATTTACATAAATAAACTGAAAACAATAACTGTGGGTGCCAAACACCATGTCTGTGACAATCTCAGCTCCTGAGGTGTCATCTCATCACCCTGTTTGGGCTTATCACTGCCACAGGAAAGGAGGACAAACAGTATTTCAGACAATGAACTTAAGATTTAAGCACAGGATCTCTCTGCTTCAGTGTTACAGCAGTAGTAACCTTTGTCAGCAAGGCTAAGGAACATCTGTGTGTGGTTACACTTGAAAACAGGTCAGTAAGATCTGCCAGTGACATTCCCCAGTATCTGCAGAGATGCTTGCTTCCTTAACTGAGCTTCAGCTCAATCCTCCGCCTGAGGAAAATTATTTATGAAAAATGAATAATACTTATGTAAATAACAGCCAGAATGATATTCTATGGGCTGTGTTTTTGTGCTTGGGTTTTTTTTATTAATTTGACTTTGAAACTCAATAACAGAATTCTTACAGCCGAACACTTTTTTTTTAGTAGAGCTCAGGTCAAGTTTAAAACCCTCCACCTCTGGAATCTTGAGCTGGAATATTACTTATGTCAAAAGAGAAAATTACTACAGTGACATGAACTTACTAACAGGAGCCTTCCATGTCTTCAGTAGGATTGTTGGTTTCTGTTTAAGTGAAGGCCAGGGACTTGAACAGTAGGGATGTATGAGCCCAGGACTCAGGTGCATTAGAATAAGCAGAGGATACTCATCAGTTTCCATTTTTAAAATAATATATTAGATTTTGTGAGACAAAGAAACCAATGTAGGACTCCAATCTACAAATCAATTAACATTCATATAGCAAAACACTTAATATATGCTGCTACTGAAAGGAGAAATCCAGGATATTAATGTGGACTTAATTGTTCCTGTCCATTTGAATGTATCCAGCACTCTCTCCCCATTTTGTAAATGGAAATTGAGACAGAGGCTGAGTGATCCACTTCTGCACACAACAGTAAACAACTATGTTAGTTCAAGACATTTCTTGTTCCATCTGTTCTCCCCTTTCCTTTGCAGAGGCTGCTGCCACCATTGCAGGAAAAGAGATTTGCTCATTTCCCAGCTGCTGCACTTCCTATTTCAACCTCAAACTTTGACAGCCATGAAGTTAATAGCCAGATTAGAATGGCTGAAGTCCAGTTGCATATTCCTTTTGCCATTACTGAGACTGGGTCAGTTATCTGCAGAAGAAAGGTGAGGCAGGGAGCTTACAGTGGTGATGTGCAAGACTACTCCAGCAATAATAACCAAAACTAACTCTCAGAGCTTGACAATCTAACTCTACAAAAGGACAACCATGAGTCCCACAAAGCCCAGGATGAAAATCCTCTAAATTCTTGTTTGTCCATGAAAGTGTTCCTAAGAAACACACAATTTTCTATTTTCCTAGATTTATAAGTGCTGGGCTACCCAGTTTCTCCATCTCAATAGTGGCAAACTACCCTGTTGTGCTAAGACATATCAGGATCTACAAAATGTTCCCCTGTCTGTCACACCTGGATCTCATTCATACAGATCTCAAAGAGCACTCTAATAGACCAAGGTCTGCACAGAGGCAGGAAAGAGTACACTGCCTTTTGTAACACAGAGGAATAGGTAGAGGATTTTAATGCATTATGGGAGATTTTTGTTTATATTCTTTCCAAGCTGAAGACTTCAAAGTCCATCTCAAAGTACCAGAAAGCCAAAACTTGTTCTGGGCTTGGTGATGTCTCTCTGTGCTGTGATGGATGGCCACCAGATTAAAGCAGCACATAAAAAGATGGGATGCAATTCTTCAGCTCAGCTGACAGGGCAATACAAATGGTGGAGGGAAGCAGGTAGCTGGGCTTTAACACCTCCTCTGTTGCCTAGGTATGTATTGTTTTATAGGAATTTACTGAAATTAAGTGCACTTTGTGAATAGAGTTCTGGTGAAGTCACAAGGGAAATCTATGTTGGACTTGAATATCAAGTTTCCCAGCTCAGCTAATGCCCCCAGCCTTGGGTTGTGAGTTTTTTCTGAGCAAAATTTTACATCAAGACAATTCAGTAACCTCAATATTTCCCCAGATCATGGCCAGCATCTTCCAAGACAAAGATCTTAATTGCTAAAGTGCAGCTAGAAAAGCAAAAGGAACCTATCATATTTTTTGTCTTTATTGAATTACTATAATGGCTGGCAGAAGACACAGACTGTACTCTCAGGCCAGCAAAGTTATTTGTCCATCTGCAATAATGGGGGGTTAAATTCCCAGTTGTTGAGAATCAGTCTGCCCTAAGAGAAGATTAAAGAAAAATTAGGATTTCATACTTGTAAGGAGAAAATTATAGAGCAAGCTGAAACGAAGGGGTGCAATTTTGAGTGAGGCAAGGGGAACCAACCAACAGAGTTTGTTTCATTCTGGGAAGTAATACCAAGACTATTTTTGGTATTTTGAGACCCTGCCTAAACTCATGTGGCAAGACTGCTGTATGCCTATGCATATGCATATGCATATTCCATTTGGCAATACACTCAATACGGCACTCAGCCACCTACTAAATAATAGAACTTAAAAATGGAAAATCAAATGACAGAAAAATCTATTTCCAGGTATTTAATCAAAGGGAGGCTCAGAGTACAAAGCTCAAGACAGGCCCAGCACACAACTCTGGCTGAACTGTCACTCTACAGCGGGCTTCAAACATCTGCATTACTTTGACTGAAATACCATGAATAATTTATAATAGAATACAGAATTTAAGAAAAATAGATTTTAGAAAAATTAATTCTCCACAGTAATCACCTGGCTTCATGTTTATTAGCAAGGTGCTCTGGGGTAGAAATTCATTGATTTTATGAACCTTTGGGGATGTTTCTTTTTAAAAATTAACATTTCAGCTTGATATTATTTTAGTATTTACCACTCGGTATTGTCTTAGATGTCATCTTGGCAAAGGGCTCCTAAACAACTGCCACTTTTAGCACTGCTGCCAAAAGGCCCCCTTTCACAATAAAGCATGCTGTGCTTTGGCAGGAAATCAATAAAGTGAAAATCTGTTCTCATCATCCATACATTTACCATCACAATCAACAATCAAAGGCAAGACCTGGGTTCTTTATCCACAGGCTCCAGCCTCCCAATTTTCTGCTATGAAAGGCAGCATAAATTAGAACCCTTGGTTCCTGTTAGCTGGGCTTAATGGGTATGATTTATGAACCATTAAATGAGGTTATGTAAATTGATCCTTAGCAGAATGCTAGCACACAGGTGACAGGTGCAGTACATTTGAATGATGAGTCCACAAGGGTTCTGTTCAAATCAGATTTCAGTGACATTCAGTTTTAGGAAGGAGAAATATGTTGTCAACAAGGAAGTGATTTAAATAGTGCCCTGGGTTTGTCAGCAATTATGCTTTTCTTCTTAATTGCTGCAAACTATATAAATTCTAATAGGAAATAAATTACTGATTTACCAGTTAATGACAAGGGGGTATAGACAAGAACGGTTTAAACATTAAAAAAAAAAATTGCCTTGTGAGGCCATATTCAGTAATGATTTCATTTATCATATTAAAGTTAACAGCTGCTTTAAAGTCACACAGTAAACTTTGACATGAGCTAAGTTATATTGTTTTTATTGCTAAGCTGAAGGGAACTGGGTTTGTGGTACAGTTATGGATGTTCTTAAAAGGATGAAATCATATATTTGCATAGAAATTAGGATAAATTTCGCTTGATATTTTTGATTAGTTTTTTTATTTTAATAACCTTGTCAAAAATCAGATCACATTAACTATGTTTAAAGTATCCTGCCGTACCCTGACAGAATTTTTATATTAATGATAAAAATAATCAAAACTAATGATCTGATGTTTGACTTATTTCCTTCTCATTTCCACTTAAAGTGACCATAAGGATTGATTGGCTGCCTTACATTAATGTTTTAATAGGAAAAAATGGAATTGCCTTTGTATGACATTTAAATCAGTTTCATCAGTGTTCAGACTGCTTTGGTCTGGGTAGGTGGGCTCTTGGAGAACTAGATGTATTTTTGTGATTTTAAGTTCTTCTTTTCCCTAGTCTGGTTAATAGCATGTTCCAGCTAGTGGCATGGCACACCTCTGCTTCACGAGTGTTTGCATCTTTCTTTGAAATGGAATGGAATAAAACAGTGATAGGAATGAAATAGCATGGATAACTCAAGGCTTTGAGGGCAGCAGGTCTAGAGGAAAGATTGTACAGGCAGGTACTTGAAATACATAGGCTAGTAGGATGGTGTGAAAATATTTTCAGAGGCTTAGCCATATTAGATCACTTTCATCTGTGGAAGAAAATACACAAGATGAGAGAGAAAGATAAAAAACAAAATACCAGTTACCTGGGAAGCCTACTGAGATCTAAGAAAATCTGAAAAATTTCAAGATATTTACTTGTGTCTTTCTACTTTTGCCAACATGTTCATTGGCTGTGTATTTCCTGGTTTTTTTCAAAATTCAGTGAAGTTTGTTCAAGCAACAAGCATCAGTTGCTAACTGAATTAGCCTCTCCTTTTGTGTTTTACTTCAATGGAGATTCCCTTCAAGGTTCAGCTGCTTACTTACTGCATTGTTCTGCTCAATGCTCATATGTCGCTCGCTGCAATACTTCCCCTTTCACAGACGCTGTCACTTTTATTTCTGTGAAGAGGATCATGAGGAGTGAGTCCAGAGTGTGCAGTGCTTTTGGGGGTGTGGAATGCAAATTAAAAGGATCACAAAGTTGCAGTGTGGGTAATGTATAAAAATTATGATGCAGTTTCATCTGTGAGGAGGTAAAGTACTGGAATTTATTCTGGGTATTAAGGAAGAATTCCATAGCCTTCCAATCAACAATATACAACAAAGCTATATCAAAGGAGCGAAAAAGACAAGCCTTAAAAAGCTAAGGAAAACTGCACTGCACTTGTCTATGTTAACCTGATTCAGTATCTTCTGTGACTGCCTTGCCAAACAGCCTTCATCATACAGGATCTTCTGGTGCTTTGGAAGATCCTGTTTCTGTTTCACACTTACAGAAGGGATTGCATACACTAAGACAAGACAGTTATTTTTAAAGGTATTAGCCTGATCTAGTCAAAGTTGTCCTTTCCCAACATATAGCTTGCTTTAAGTTGCCACCTTAAAGTCATCATTGCAAGCACAACCCTGTAACTCCAGATACAAAAAAAACTCTTTTTTTTTTTTTTTTTCTTGTGTGGAAGTGTCTCACTCAATGTATGAGATGGTTGATCTTCATGGGATGGATTACTCTCTATCCACCTGCCTGCTGCATATCCCATGTTCTCTGACAGTTCTTCTCTGACAGGGGCAAGTAGCAAATGCAGCAGAAACCGTACAAGAGGAAAAAATATGTATACTACTTCTGAGCCCTCCTCCAGCCTTTAGTCATTGTCCGCTTAGATAATTCCAGAGCTGCATTCAATTTCTCTACATTTATTAACTTCTGGTTTCCATATTTGTATTCCATATAGTTATCCCATCTACTCTTGAACCCACATTAACTTTAGCAAGATATTCCAGATGTCATCTTCACTCCTTGTACCTCTTTTGAACCTGAACCCATGTGCAGAAATTCAAGTCTTAGGACCTGAAGCATGATTAATGCTGAAGCACTGAACTAGAATAAGGATTTTAGTTTCTGGTACCTTGTATTTTACATTTTAATACAAAACAATTTCTGTATATGGTATAGAGATGGTCCCAACCATATAGAGAATATATAGATCGAGACATAAGTAAATGTCTGAAATCCTGACATCTTATCTATAAGACATCCTATAAGGATTCCAACTGTATTCACTTGGATTCATTACTGAAGGAGCATATCCCAAGTAACTGCCTATTGTAAGAAAGGGGGCAGCATCTCATTATTGTCCTGTTGAAAATGGAAAGAAAATGGTACTCCAAACTGCATTTTGTAAAGATCTCCAATCATTTTTGGGTAGAATGGGGCATGTTTTATGCTGAAGTGGATTTCAATATAATGAAGCCCAAGATAGACAATATTAGCCTGAACTGGTAAAACCACACAGTAGAGAACAGTTTTAGAGAGTCAGAAGCTCAGGTCTGAAAGTAGTCTGGTTGTGTGAGTGCAACACAGTGATGGATGGAAGCCAAAACTCATGAGTTAACACTACTGCAGTTACAGAAGTTAAAGGATGCAAATTCAGTTCAGAGGTCTTCACATGATAATGCAAGAAGCATATGATTTAAGTCCCTTTTAGACCTACATAAACATTCAGACCTGTGCTGCTCTTTCCCTGATGTGTGATATTATCCTTGCTGTGTTGCAGATGGGCAAGCAAAAGTCAGGGAAAATGCATCCTCTATGTACAGCCCGGTTGCCCAGGAAAGGGAATGTGGCAAACACTCTGCTTACTGAAGTTCTCTTTTGCACCAGATTTATGGGTTTATTTTGAATGAAACCAGGCTAGAGGAAAGGGGTTTATGCACACCCCTACCTAATGCCCTTCTGTAAAGAGTTCTTCAGTATAAAAGCACTTTGGAATTCCATAATGAAGACTTAGACACTGCCATTAAAGCCTAAATTGACAATGACAAGTAAATATGTGTCTCTAGTTTGAAGGACCAAGGACCTAATTTTGTTGTATGTTAACTTCTCAAGGCACTTCATTCTCACAGTAGGGTTTCCAAGGGCTCTAAGATGCAGAGGTCAGAGCTTGGTACAACAGTGAAGCACAAACATGGTATTTGAAAAAGTGATAAAATAAAAATAGCATCCTTTTGTGAAAATGGTTGCTTGTGACTTCTCAGCATCATGCAGGAACTCCATGGAAGAATTTGGGATAAGAAGCAATTAATTAGGACAGCATTTCATTGCCTTAGTCATCAGGGCTCTGAGTTCCTTCCTACAATTCCCTTTCTCATCAACTGCATGCTTTCTCAGGCTTTAGAAATTAATGAGATAGGGTTATGAGGGGGCAATATCCCAAAACATATAAAATGCATTCATCCTCAGAGCAGTCCCTATGAACAGTGAATTAAGATTAGGTTTTTCATGCTGGAAGAGCTTACAAAATCATGGAATTAAACAGTCTATTACTATACTTTTAATAATAAAGGCAGTCTAAATTCTGGTAATCCTTAGTTTAAGTACTTGAATATATGACCTTTATATAACTCTTCCTGTGTGGATTTCTTTAAACTTTGGGTTTTTATACTTTCCCAAATAATAAAATCTTAGAATTTGGAAAAACAAACCTTTCATTGCATGTCATTTCATGACCCCACAAGGAATAGGTTCTTCAATTGGACTGAAATATTTAAGGCCACAGAACCTTTTGCAGCTGATCAAAAGATAGATGAGAAGGTCATGTGAAGTTCTGGTCCCTCAGGATCCCATCTCACACACAGAGCTATTTTCTCATCTTCTTTTACTGTCTTCACTGCATCATTTTGACTGTTAGAGCATCATTACACTCATCCTTCCATCTCCAGTTTCTGTCCTGTTCCTAACTTCTTTCTCAACTGGTCCTCCAGTTCCTCTGCCTTTACTCACCCTACATTATTCTTCATGTTACCACATCATACCTGCTCTCTAACGCCCTGAAAGTCCCAGGGTTTCCTGCCCTCAGCTAAAATGCCAACCATTGCAACACACATCTCTCCCAGCCTCCACCAGCTCTGTACCAGGTTTACTGCAGAGAAGATCAGTACAGCTTATAAAGGCTTCAAAATCACAGAGCAATTTCACTATGAGGCAGAGGGTACAGAAGTCCTAAGGCCCAGTCCTCAACTCATTTTTTTCAAGTGTAGAAGATTATTATCATAGAGTTGGTGTCCTAGATCCTGGGCATTTCTGCTGGTGCCAGGACTCCAAGATGACCACAACAGGCAATCCCCATTTTGTTGGTTAGAGAAGGGTCCCTTTTCCAGCAAACAGCATGGAAAGCTGACACATTTTGTCAAAATTGCTAAATGAATACATAAAAGAAAAAAGAAACTCAACAATTTTTTTTGCCTAAAATGCCTTCAGCTTCATATTCTAAATTGCTTTATTTCCACGTACACATGTCACAATATAATCTCCCATGGTGAGACCCAGAGACTTCATCCCCACAAAGGATGAAAGGCTGAGGCAGAAACCAGGCTGCTGTGAAACCGCTCCAGCAGAAGCATTTCGGTGTGGTTATGGAAGAGCAGGAGATCAGGCCATTGTCTCAAGTATCATTAACTGGCTTTTCTTGAGGAGTGATTGTAGTCCAGAGTGAGTATCCATTTAGCTTGTCACTGACTTTTGTCTCCTCATATCAGTTTCTTTTCTTATTCCAAATGACTTATGGAAGAATCTATTTGGAGAGAAGAGGTTCAGGTAGGAAGGAAAAAAAAATGCTTCAAAAATCACTTTCTCAACTACTTGCCCCCATCGTGGCTTTTTCAACAGATTTTTCTCTCTTCTGCTCATTGAAGCAGTAGAAGACAAGGAAGTATATTCATATTGATTATTAGCATTTGTTTAACAACTGCTAGCATTCATGAAAGGATTTCAGACCCAATTTCATCTTGCAATTATCTTACATCTATCATCTAGATATATTTCTATTAAGAATGTTTTTAGCAAGGTGCTTCATACAGGATAAATCCTTATATAAGCAAATAGTAGCAGACATTAGAGCGATTTGCTCAACTCTTATTTTTCATTCCACAAAAAATCATTATAAGGTCATAAGAATTTGCTTTAGGTATATATATTTTTTTATTTTATTACTAAATTTATCAGTTTCCTGAATTTTGTGTCTACTGTCTAATAATACATAAAGCAACATAATTATATTGCTTCTTTTTCTTATGAATAATTATATTGCTTCCTTTTCTTATGAATAAATGTACTCAAAGGTCAAAGTTGTTTTTTTCTTGAATACTAAGTAATTAACTCTTTGCTATGAGCTTAGTCAATTATTAAAAATAAACCCAAAAAGCTTTCCACAAAACAAATGACAATAGCAATAACAACAAAACTTTGAAAAGTGATGTTTTTCAGATATCTCAGGTAGCCTGTTGGAGCTATATATTCACACAATATCCACATAATATTCCCAGAAGTGTGCATTGTACCTATGCTGTGATTTCTGCATTTGCATGCTCCACAGTCAGTTGTTTTTCTTCTCTTTTGGAGACCAGATGAAGTGGGTGATATGCTCTGCTCAGTTCTCTTTAGTCCTCATCCCATGCCTTGACAAAAATCCTTTAGTGTGTCTTCAATTTGCCGTTTGACATGAAACACAAGTTACGTCAGTTATCGGCGATGAGCATCCCACACTCTTGCAGTAAAGGCTACGGCAGGAGAAGACAGCAATAGCTGCAATGGAGACTGTGAGCATGGCCTGCCATTCATATCCCCCTTGGCACAGCACCAAATAACAATTCTTCATTTCTAGTGAAATTAGGACTACTAGGGCAACAAAACAAACCAAGGGCAACGTCAGGGCAAAGACCAGTCTTCATCTCCTGCATGGTGAGGAAGTTTTGTTTCTTAGAAGAGGTTCAGTAATAGATCCTTTCAGTAGCAGTCATGATTCTTTCAACTTTTCTGCAAATGCAGAAAATGCAAATTTCACTGCTATTCGGGTTTTGTACTGACAAGTTCTGAAAAGACCGGAAAGTCAAACTCAGAATAATTTATTCTAAAGCCTGTGTTATGAGTTTAATTTTATAAAGTAAAAATAGTGATCCCAAAATGCTGGGAGCATTTTTGACGAAAGAGCTTCTTACTTCTGCACTTTTAACTAGACTCCTTTTTAAATTTCTGCTCAGATTTATTATTGCATGTGCTAATTTCTTTCTCCATTTATGACTGGTTTGACAGAAAAATTTATCACTTGCATTTGGCTTGATAATTTGTACTTTGGCAAAATTTTAGCAATTTATTTGCACTAATATCAGTAGAATAGCACCTGCCTCATGCTTGTCCCAGTCAAGAAAGTTCTGGCTTTATATTCCAGGACTTTTGGTAAGTGACAACTTTTTGTGGTGTTTGCTTGAAACTCTAGCAAGGATAATACTGAAGGAAAATTACTCTTTTACAGTTTTATATTAGGAAACAATGGCCACTGAGAAAGAATAGAGTTGGTCAGTAGGAAAATAACTTCCACCTAGTGGCTTTCGAGAAAACTGCCATAATAGTGAATTTCTTGAGAAACTCAAATTTCTATTTTTATGTAATTTGGAGGTAATTCTGCCACCACAACCCATTTTCAGTTTTCAGTGACCTCAGATACATTACCTACACATATATAGTGCTTAATATGTAGTTCATGGTAATTTTAGTAACACCATGCTTTTGGATTTATCATATCATCAACATCATTCTGAAAAACTTTAGACTAAAACTTCTTATGATTGCTCATGGCAGACTTTATTCCAGCTTTTCTATTTCATATTGATAACATATTTAAACACCAACTATACTAATATCCCCATACCCACTTCAGAAAAAGCTCTCTGTATTATCTCTGTACTTAAACTACTAGCTCATCAAAATTGTATACACAACCATTTGGGTAGTGTAGCTTAGTGGAATATAAATGACACATAAATCTGGTAAGATGTGAATCCACTGTTTAATTTAAAAAGGAATTATTCAAGAGTTTAGTATTATACACCTACCAGAGCTGAATAAAGAAAAACTCCTGGAAATGAAAACTCAATACATTATTTCTCATGCCATTGAAACAATAACTATTCTGGAGCAGTGATTTCAATATTAATTTGCATGAGCTAAAAACCTGCTACTAGGATACTCTGAACATTTTCTTTTCTCTTTAATGCAAGTAGTAAGAAATTATCTAGGCAGACAGAGGTAAGTTTCTGTACGGTGCAATTAGTGTCATATAAAATTAATGTTGATTATCAAGGATATATGTATTGGTTGAAAAGGGACATGGATAAATGGCATTGCCTGGTAATTAATTTCGATTCAATTAAAAAAAAAATTATATCTTTGGGCTAAATTCCAAAACATAATCCAAACATGACTTTGTAACAGTAATTTTTTCCAAACAAAATAAGCAGCAGAAATAGTATAACAAATGTATTTTTTCAAATCTAGGAAGAAAATAGAGAAGCCCATAATAAGCTGTAGTGAAATTAATTTTATAATTCTTAAATGTCTAAGATAAGATAAATGTGAAAAACTAAATAAGCAGAAAAAAATCATAGCAATTACAACAAATTTCAGATTATTTCCTTTTCTAGTAAGCTAAACACTACAGTATTTAGTAATATAAACAAGGGAGGTAACCATTTCCTGCTGCTGTCTTGTCCTTTATAGATTCATGTGTATAGAATGTATTTTTTTTTCAAAATTATTGGAAGGTGACCATGGCATATTCTTTGAATACCGTGGGAAATTATGCAAGATGCAGAAAAATGAGATTGTTCTTTTTAAGTTAACAACGATTCTCAAAACTATCAGCGCACATATTTAACTAATTTATGACAGTGTTCCTGTCAAGAAAATGCATAAATACTAATCTCTTAATATTATCAATATATGGGCACTTGAATTTGCAATATTCTCTTAAGACAGCTGATCACCTTGCATTTAACTATTGCATACTCTGATTACATACACTGTACCTGGGGTTTTGCCAAAAAAAAGAAATAAAAAAATAAAAGGAGCAGAGGAGCAGAGTCAGAACAGTCAAATTTGGTAAAAATGTTTCAACTGCCATTTAAAAAAATACTATTGTATTTTGTGCCCACAATGTTTATACTAGATAGAAAAAGTTAAGTTTATATTTAATTTTGTGTGAAATGGTATGAAAATGAGTTCAGAATCAACCAGCTCTGTGGAAACTTTGATTGACTAATCCAATCTGTTACTTGGAGTGACTTGGGAGTCAGGGGGATGGAAATATTTTAAACAAATTAATTAAAATAAACAGTTTTGAATCAGATAATTACTATGTGGCAATATTCATTAATATGTGACTTATCAGTGATGTTTTTAGCAATTTTTTCTTGCATCACAGCTCTTGACGTATAATATTTAAGCCATTATCTTTCAAGTGCGCACTATGTGGACAAAGTCAAACCTGTTACATGAAGTGTAGCAGCACCATGTGATGAGAATGAGGCTTTAAGTGTATGATGGAAAATCCACAAAGCCAGGCACCTTCCTGAACCCTGACTGTGGCTTCTTTGAAGCTGAATGACCTTTAAATGCAGTAGGAATTCTTCTTACTTTAAAGGGTGGTGAGATCCTATTACTCTCTTTCAAACCAGCAAGAAAGGGGAAGTTATCCCAGCAGAACCAGGAGTGATGGAGAGGACATGCAGGCCTCTGAAACAGCACCTCCCCTCGTCTCCTTCTTACCTCACCTGGGTGTAAACCCATGCAATAATATTTTCAAAATCTTCCATTTGGATGGTGTGTAATGAGATGTCAGGCACAGTTAGAGAACTGCAGTGCATCCATTTCTATCTGTCTTAAGTTTTCATTACAGCTCAGAAGTAGAATGTCAGTACTTGCTTATTTACTATAATGGGTATATATTTATTCAGGCTAGTGAATTGCAATTAATCTTGTTTATGGAAGAAAAAATTAAACAATTAAGCAATCAAACATACTGTACAAATTAATCAGAAAAGATTACAAGAAAAAAAATAAATAAAAGGCATATGATTCCTTGACTTTGTTCCAAAGATTTTAAATTCCATTTTGGAATAAGGAAAATCCAAACAACCGGAATACATAGAAGTTTTTAGACAAATAATTTTATAATTACGGGAGATTTTTCACATCATAAAATGGAATTAAAACTCTTTTAATAATTATAAGCAATATAAGCAATTCTCAGTACTGTAAACTGATAGATTTCATATCATGATTCTGGAGTACTTCAGTGAAAATAAAACCTGCACATTCCCACATCCTCCAAATTAGGCAAATAAAACACTCTATAAGCCATAAAAGCCTTATTAAGGTTGTCAAAAATACATCTGGAAGCATCTGGCTATAAAGCAGGAAACGACAAAGGCTGAATGCAAACAAATATCAGCAGTGAGAGAAATACATAACTGATAGAGTCTAACACCCAGCTGAGTTCTGCTGCCAAGCACTAATCTTAGCCAAGTCCTGCCTCTGGTCCAGGAAGACAGACAATATATAAAGAGCAAGAAGAAGAATATTTTTAAATATTTCTGGGATAGTTATTTTTACAATAGGTATTGAAGGAAGACGATTTTTGTTCCAATGGGAAAAGTGATGGAACTTGAAAAATTTTTTTGCTCTAAAAATAAATACATTTTCATAAGTTTTTGCATTTTATCAAAATCCAGACATATCCATCACCTTTATTTCCTCTCTTTTCAGACAGTAGAATACTAACATTGGTTGAGCTGGGGTAAAAAGAAAGAATTTTATTACTAACTGCTCCCCAAAAAGTTAAGCTTTCCATTTCTTCAAAAGAATCAATGCTACTGATTTTTCAGGAAGGCTACATTTTAACAACAACCCAACTGCAAAATAATTTTAATTGAAAAAATTTGACAGGAGACCTAAATATGCTTAGTTATTATTTTTCATATGATGCAAATAAACACCAACATCTCTGATCACCCAAAATCTGAACTTTGCTGACCGTCTCAGTGGAGGGAAGGGGGTTTTGTGGACGTGTGGTGCATGAGTGTGCGTGCGTGTGCGTGTACACACCTGTGCATGTATCAGGTGGGACTGGTGAATGTAAACATGTTCATACATATGCACACGGGGTGAAATAAGCAGCTTATGGTGAATTTTACAATGGAGAGATGTAGATGTTCTGTAATAAATTAGCAGAAGTATCTTACATCCACTACGACACTCCACTATGTGGTATCACCAGCCAGACTATAGAACAGATTTATAAATCCATTGCAGAAAAGTACACAGAGGCAGATGGTCTTCAAGAACCACGTAAGAGGAATGCCAGCCATGATGTTTGCTCTTTTCTCCAAAACCCAGTTTCTCCTGTTGTCACCAGTCAGGTTGAAGTACTTTATATTTACAGCTTAAAGCTCTAAAATGGATTATTTTATTACAGCATAGTATCATGGCACTAGGATATGAAGGCTAGATGATTTATTCACTTTGATGCAAGTAAGGAAAGCTTTTATTTTTAAATTTCTACCGCTCAGTGCAGTGCGTCAAACAATCAGTTTTAATATCTTTAGGGTTAAGTGCACTCTTGTAATTTAGAATTAAATGATTTTTATTAAGCACTTTTGCTGAATATCTACAAGCTTTACAACTCTGCTGATTAAGGATCTGACAGTGACTGGTAAAGCAGCCACCTCCATGAATTAGGGAAGCATTAGGGAATGCATTCTGTCTGTGTTCCTTAGTGCTTAGGGAGTATTTCAAAATAAGTGCAATTTCTGTAAAATGTAGTCATAAAACTACAAGTGAATCAATGTATGTGAGACCTAGTGCTTGCAATGCATAGTGATATCTTTAACAGATTAAAGGTATGTTTGTCTAGAGTGAGGACAGATAAAATACCCCATGGGTGAAACTTAAAGGGCAGAGTTTCTGAAATATTCCTCTGTAACACTAAAACATCTAAATGCAAAGCTAGCTTTGAATAGCCAAGGTCTAATGGCCAGATTGCCAGTGACAACCCAGATTTGAGGGAGGCCTGGCCCAACAGCCTGAGCACAGGTCTGGGACCAAGGAATGCCCACTGCATGCTGATATTAACTTCCTCTGCAAGCTTGCACGAGCTCCTTTATTTCCGGAGATGTTGCTCCCTCTGCACTCTCATTAACTTCAATGGGAGCCAAGAATGCACAGCACCTTTGAAAATCAAGCGGCTAAACTCACAGCTTCAGTTACCCATCTATAAAATGAGGCTAAACCTTTCTTACCAGTCTCATAGAGCTGTTGTGAAGATTAATTAGATAATGACTGCAAAGCCCTTTGAACATGAAAAGTGCTAAGAATTGTTGTTACCAAATGATGGCAAAGATTGGGCTATTCTTCATTGCTGTCAAATAATAATAAAGAGATGTGCTAGTCTAAGAAAAGGAGAGGTGGGAAATAAAGGGCAATAATGGCTGCTGTTGTTTGCGCATATGGTACTGAATAATCTTTGCAAGAAGAAGCCAATCTTGTGAAAAGCTATCTACTGTAATGGTGCTAGGGTTATTGACAGGTCTGGCTATAAGTGCAGGTTCCATTAGATACATCAGCCACAATGTATTCGCGGCAAATCTCACTGATGATTGCCCTCCTGCAGAGGGAGAGATAAGACAAACTATGATTGAAGTAAAAATGTAAACAGTTAAAAAAAGAAATAGAAGTCAACCACTGCTCTCCCACAGGGGCAAGGACCAAGGATTGTTGCACCTGCGAGGCAGTAATAACATGAAATGTTAATGTGATATACGATTGTAGCACAGATACTGCTTCAAGCTCTTGCTGAAGAATTTATGTTGTTTAGTATTTTTATATGTATATTAAGTGAAGTGCACTTTCCTAGTCTGGGGCAGTTCAGGGCACAATACTGGTAAACTGAAGGGGTTTCATATGAGTCAAGTTAACAAGAGCATTCTTTGGCAGCACAAGTTATAGCCTGTGGTTTTTACAGGTCTCCAGCAAAAGCCTCTGAACTAATACCGACCCTCTTAATCTCAGGGTTGTGTTATGAAGTATATGTGCTATGTTTTTCTCTTTTGTGTTTGAAGTTGATACTAGACCCATTACTGTAAAAATATACTATTAATTCATATCAACGCATGATATAAATTCTTCTGTTTGGCAACTGGAAAGAAACTGAGCGATATCTCAGTGCTAAAAAAGTACCTCCTATTTTCTCAGTGATAAGGAATGTTTACAGTAAACACTGACATTAAATGATGTTCAGATTTGAAGAATGGCACAACATTAAATGCAGAGTTTTAAAGCAATTGGTCAAAGAGGCATTCTAAGGTTGATTTATCTGTGTGGCTTAAGAAATAATGCAGTTTGTGTGGCTGGCCCATCATCTGGCCATTAGTTCTCCTTTCCATCCCCACACTTTACCTCAATGCCCAAATAATTTTCACCCTTTGGGTTAGTTGATATAACATTCAGCAGAGGCACAGAAGTGGCAAAGAGAATTAATTTCCTCCACATTTAATTAAAATAAAATACTGTCTGGGTAGAACAGAAAGCCTATTCATGGCACAGAGGAGAATTCATTGTCCCTTACACTCAGGAGCAGCCAGCTAATTCAGTGATCACACATGTACTAGCCAGCCAGCCAGCATGTCTGTGCCAGATGTGCTGGCTTTTCCCCAGCTGGCAGGATAAAATACAGAGGTAGGAAACATGGAAAGAAGAATACAGAGAGCATGGAGTACATGGAGCTTTTGTTGTACTGGACATGTTGTACTGGAGATGGAAAGGAGCTGGGGAGAAGTACAACTATGTCAGAAATCAAAGACAGTGGAAAGGGTGCACAGCAGTTTTGTGGAGAGCTAGGTGATGTGATGGAGGAGAGCTAGAAACACAGAGGGAATGACATGTACTGGGAAAGACTTAGAGGACATGGAGAGAGCTGGCATGACAGCAGTGAGTGGGTAGAAGATACAACTCCAAAGAAAACATGTTTAATGATTTCTACTCTTCATGGAAGAATCTTTTAAAAATACTGCAATGCTCTCAATGTTCCAGTGATCTGGAAAGTGATTATCATTTTTCAAAAATGCCTACACATTACCAAAGTAAGTAAAAATCTAGTGACCTTATATTTGTTCCAGACAAAATACTGGGATATAGAATAGAATGGGATCTAACCAGTAAGGTTACAAAGACAGTAGCCTAATCCATTTCAGTGAATGAGTTTTCATGGAAAATTAGTGATAGAACTGATTACATCCTTAGATGAAATGAAAAGTTCTGTTGCTAAAGGGAGTCGCTCAGTATAACTGAGCTATTTTACCTTATACTCTGACCTTCTGGTTAAATGTGACACTACATAAAATCTGTGTAGCAAATTTTAACTGGCGTGAAAAGGCTGATACAGCCAGAAAGTAATTGCACAGAGGGCATCATTATATAATGGGGTTCCACATAGATCTATTCTTAGTTCAGTGCTATTCAATATCTTTATCAATGAGACGGAAGAAAATAGAAACTTGTTGTTAGTAAAGGCTGCAGATGCCATATTCATATATAAGAAGTTAGTACGTGACCTGATTTTTAGACGCACTAAACATATTTAGGCAATGAAAAAGGAAGATTTTGGATTAGAAGCTAAAGCCACAAAATATGTGGCTACTGCATTGCCAAGCTTTAAAGCACCTTTTGGGCTAAACTCATTTCAAAATGGGCTTTGTAACAGATTGGGAGAGAAATTAGCCAGTACAGAATGACCCCATTCTTCAGTGCTTAGCCGCCGATTTCTGATCTGTCAGATCAGAAGGAAACTGCTTCATCTTAAAACCTTCACAAAGAATTAAGCACTTAATTGCTATTTCATACAACCAAGCTGTCTAGAAGTGAGGGTGCTCACTTGGCCATGTGGGCTACCAGGGCTGAACATCCCTCTTTGGTGTCAGCAAGCTGGCAGATGCACTTCTCAGGTTCTGGAAAGGTATCTTTGCTTACAAGTTCGTTTGGATGGAGATGCTTTCCAACTCTCCTATTTAAGCTTAGACATTATACAGAAGTGCACATATGCTCAGACAAGCATTAGATGATGTAGTAGCTACTGCCTCTTCTTCCCTCATCAGCTGATGGTGAGAAACAGATGAGCCCAGTTTTAAAATAAAAGTATTCCATGCCATCATGTTTGTTTTTGAGACAAAATCTGGTGCAAGAGAAAAAATGTGAATAGATAAGCTGATGCTGGTGGCTTCTCTCTTTCTATGTATAAGTATAAAAAAATTAAAAAGCACCAGGATCCTGCACCTTTTTGGTGTGCATAGGAACATGACTAGAGTATGCTACCAGCTCTGTTGGTTTTTATATAAAACTTCATTTTCTGTGGAGATAACATAAAGAGGATAGAGAAAGATGGCATCTCTCCACCTCAGGGACATCCCATACCTAGGTCAGAAGACAGAGAAATATCCCTAGTTAAAACAGACAATTAAAACACAGCCTCAGAGAACAGAAGTTTTTCCTCAGTCTTCACTACTTCTCATTATCTTACATGTTCTTATTTGTCCCCTCTTATTAATTTCCTCTCTCAGGTAATGAATGACAGATTTTTCTATCTCTCCTCATAAAACTTTCTTTAGGCCTAGGAGTAAAGCAAAGGCCTGGCATAGTCATTGCTACAGACAGCAGATATAAATATACTGGAGGAAGGCAGTGGAAAAAAACCCAAAGCATTTTTATCAATTCTGATAATTAAATTGGTGATAATAACAAAGCATACTAAGCCCTTTGTCCAAACTACAGGTAGCTAGGGACAGAGGCTGTGCAGACTTCCTGAGCCACAGGTTTATTACAGTGATCCTGGGCAGCTCACTCTCCAGACACATTCCATTTTTGCACTGCTGGAAGTACTAACAAGAGTGCCACATGCAGGTGTATTTTCTATAAAGTAGACCATTACCAGCAAAAAGTAAAGTGAAACTATCAATTCACTTAATGCTGAATACCTGTGAGCATTCAGTTGCTGTCACTTCTGGGCACTGATGGCTACATTTGAATATCTGTGGATGTTTATGACCTACCTTCTGGGTTGTGAACACCTGATGAGCTGGCCTCCAAAGAGCTGGCTAAGCTCCTCTGTGGGCATTGCTGCAGTGCAGGACAGGGTCCCTCTGTGCTCTGAGTGAATCACCAGTAGCTGTATCTTATCTCTTCTCTCAGCTTGTGTAGAAGTTTTGGAATCTAAAAAGTGATTTTGGATGTTGTTTTCAGGGCCATTTTATAGTCCTGTTGACTGCAGGAGCAAAAAGACCCTTTTCATGTTTTGAGTATGTTCCTTTATTTATATCTGTCATTATTTTTAATAACTTCTGAACCAAATTGTCTTAGTGTCCTGCAATAACAAAATAGCACAATAACTGTTTAGTTGAAGTGAGACTTCCTTGCATAGGGGATGCTGTGTCTGGGCTGTGATGCTGGGTGAGATACCCGAACTGGCCTTAAACGACTTAGCTGCAGTCTAGCCATTCCAGCACAGCTGTCAGCTTGGATCAATTTTCCCTTCCAAAAAAATGCTGCCATCAGGAGGAACGCTTTGTGGCTGAGCTATCTTGATCCCCCACTACATTTGCAGCAGGGATCTAGACTATTTATATTCTTCAGCAAACAGCAAAGAAAGAGCACTCCTGAACTGGGAACCAATGTGCACCCCATTCCTGTTCTAACTAATGTCAGGAGGAGCTGGGTACGAGGAAAGAGTTCTAGATGGCTGGCATGGATGCACTGTGGAAAACAGCTCCAACAGAAGTCAGATATTTTATTAGAAATGGTGGAGTTTGAAATAAAATTGAAATCATTTTACCTTACATGATTTTCTGCCAGTTTATGTATTTAAATACTTCTTCAACAAAGAATGGAGTTCTCCCCAGCAAAGGTAATTAGTAGCTATCAGTGTGCAATACAAAAATGTTTTTCTCATTTTGCTCCTACTAAGAGCACCACTGCGTATCACATTAACACTGTCTGATAGCAACAGATGACAGCTATAAAAAATCCAACAAGAAAATTAACAGTAATGCTTAAAAAATCATCACTAAAGACCTGATCTTGCTAATTGATATTTAGGATGAGCCATCAAATTAGTTCTTTGAAAGAGGGTTGGCTGCTGTTCTTACATTACTGAGATTGCTGTGTTGTAGACTTGTGATGGTATCAAGCTGTCAATAAATGCAAATTAATGACCATTGACACACAGATGCAGAAACAACTACAGCTATGTTATCACATGCCCAGTAGTGTCCTTACCATCTACACTGCCCAGTCACTATTCATCCTTCAGGGTGCACTTTGAGCTCTTCCACTGATAGTGGAAGAAGTGGGGAACCTCAGAGCACCCAGCCTTCAGAGTATTATGGATAGTTCAATGGTATACAGAAGCCTGACTTCATGCTGTCCTGTGAAACCTCAAGTTTGGCCCAAACTGCAGTTCACACTCCACCTCAATACACAAAACAACACAGCACAAATGTTTCATCTTAATAGTGTCAAATGGCTGAGATAGGGGCACACAACTTCTCATCCCAGTAGGAGGCTCATCTGCTTCTTTTCAAATGGAAATTGGATGGAAGAGACTGCTCATTTAAAACAGTTACATCTGTGGAGAGATCACTGCCTGTTCTGGCAAGCTAGTGTGCAGACCAGCCAGGGAAAACGCTGAGACACGCCTCAAGCAAAGCTAAAGATGGACAGTTTGTAGTTGTGTACAAGAAGGTACAGCATCACTCACTGATGAAAGAGGAAAGCATCAAAGACTTGAATATAGGCAAATTCTCTAAACAGCTGCAAATTAAATATTCAAGCTATTCAGCCTGTGCAGGCCCTCTTACAGATGGACTCACAGAAACCTCCACTGTCAAGAGTCACCACATAGCTACAGTAAGACATCTCATGCTGGGGACAGAGTGTGAGACCACTGCCAGCATGGGGTAACTATCCAGCACTCAATAGCCATGGCCAGGAGCCTCTCTGTTCCTAAAAAAAGATGGAAGAACAAAGTTGAATGGGGCCATAAGAGCAAACTCAGCGGAGAAGGATGGGAGTAGACAGGAAACTAAGAAAAAATTGTTTTCCAAAGAGACGGTGGAAGCTCTCTGGCAGGTGGGGAGCAGGCAGTTGCATGCTTCCCCATACATTTCCTTTGTGCTCATGTGGAGTGAATGACTGTTGCTTTAAATCCTCTTTGCTGTCAAAAAAAGAATTGAGAAGAAATGTGTATAATTATACACAGAATATTAATCTTCTTCCTGGTGATCTACAACTCTAGCATATTCATCACACTGGAACTGTGCTCAAAAGTATTTTCATCTGATTAAAACCGCTGATTCATCGATGCATGTAATCCTTTCCTAATAGTATGTATATAAATGGCTCTTAACAATTTGCACATCAGTTTTTCCTCATTTTTCATTGTTATGTGATTTTTTTTTTGAACACTGAGTGCCATTCTGAACTTTTATGTTTTGATTGAGCTTTTTGGAGAAGTAAGGTGCAGTGATCTAGGCTACAGATTGAAGAAGCTTAAAAACCTAACATCTGATTTTAGCTCTGGCCACAAATTCCCTTTGTAGCTTTGAATAATTCAGTCCAGTCTTGCCTGCTCTGGGATCAATGCTACAGGCACCTTCAACCCTGGACCCACAATATTTTTAGGAATTGTGAGTACTTAAACTTGATCACCAGCCATGTACCTCACCATTGCAAACTCTGCCACAGCTCAGGGTATGAAGCTCAGTCTGACTCTCACTGTACCACACCTTTCTACACTTTTGCAGAAATTTGCACTGCAAGATAATTACACACTCTCACCATAAATGTAGCCATTTGCTATTCTTTGCTTCTGAGTCCTTCTGTACCTCCTGCCTTTACTATTTATAGGTGGCTGCTTGCCTAGGAGCCAAGGCTGTCACATGATTCACAGCAGGAAATGCCTTGCCCCACAAGGAAACTTGGGATAAATCTTACTTTTATGTTCATGAAATAGAAATCCTATGCTATCAACTTTTGTTTACACCAAACATCCCATAGATATATGATGCAAACAAGAAAAAATGGCTAATGGGACTTCAAACGTCTGAGAATAACTATCACAGACATATCCTTAGCATATATATTTGTAGTAGTGTCAATACCATGCTTGTCAAACCCTTCAAAGCTGGAACCCAGTCCTATAGGCCAGAGATATTACCAGTTAAAATTCTCACTACTTAAACACCTCTTTCTACACATGTTTACTAATGCTCTGCAGCAGCCCCCTTTCAGCAGCAGCATAAGGCCCTCACATGTCCACTTCCTCTTGTTCACAGCAAGAACCTGGGTGCATCTCACCTAAGCCTTTTGAGAAATCTGAAATAGTAGCTGTGCTCAGTGTATGTGAAGTGTATACCTAGGAGAGTGATTCTGTGTGGAAATTAGTGTTGGATATTTATTTTATTAAAACCAAAGGCATGTACTGACCTGCTTTTTGTACCTTACCCTGGTGATCAGAGCATTTCTCCCAAGTTCAGCTCTCTCCTTAGGCTGAGAGACAAAGCAAGGTCAAAACCACAGCTCCCAAGAGCTTCTCCGTTTGGCAGAAATCTCTTCTTGGGACACAAATTCTACACTGGTTGCCGGAGCTGTTAAATGGCAGTCCTAAAATGTGCACAGTCTTGTGAGTACTTGAGGAAATAGATCATACTCCAATCCCCAGTTCTCTCCATCTCCTTTTTCTTCAGAAATTACTTAAGCATTTCATGCTAGGAAAGGATGCAGAGTTCTTCAGCCCACGTGGAAAGAAGTTTGTAAAGGGTTATTTATACAGCTGGAATTGTGAGAATCTGGAAATCAGTCTTTCTCTTGTGTTAGCTCAGGCAGCTTCGTGCTCACCTGCTGCAAACATTCTGAGTTAATGAACTCCTCCCATGTCTTGATCCTGAGTAGTTAAAAACTTGTAATGCTCAGTAATATGATATCCAAGAGTCTTTATGAATTTAACTACTAGGACAAAAGTTTCCATTCTGAATATGCAAATGTCTTCAGTGCCTCTGAAAATTAGATCAAGTCTCTATCTAGTCAGTGCCTAATTTTACAGTTGATGCTCTGAAATGTTTGCCCAACCTCTGTATTTTCTGGTTTTTGTTTGTAAAAATGGAACATTAATACTTAATTGCTTCTCAAAACTTTGTGGGAATTAATGCTTCTAAAGCATTTCAAGAATGAAAAGGACCACATAAACTGACAACTACTGTAATTAAGTATGAATTATTTAAAATGAAAATTTGTATTGCAAATGAAGTGCTGGAGGAATGTATTGAACAAACCACCAAAAACTTCACAAAAATTACTAATCAAAACACAAGGCTTAGACATCTTGCAGTACCACCTCTTAACAAAGTACTGAACATCAACTGAGCTGTAGCAATTGACCATATATGCACATAGCCTTATTTTGATGGAAAGCAGTTTCATGTGAAATATTTTACCTTGCATTGGTTCAGCCAGGAGGATGCTTACGGTCACTCAGTTAGCACTGACTTAATGAGGAGCCCTCAAAAGTAATTTCATAGCAACTGCTAGTGACTGACAGCCTGCTGTTGTCTTGTGTCCTCTTTTTGCAGTATCCAGACTTTTTTCCCTTCCGCTATTCCAAAAAATAGTTTCTGTGGGGCAGTAACCACTTTTTATTATATCTATATTATTATTATATATTATTATATATATTGTTTTATTATATGGACATAGAACAGTTAGGTTTAAACTCCTGTAGTGACATATGATCCAGTACAGAGAAATGTCAGCGTCACCACTACTGCCACTAAACTTATTTGAAAACAAATGTAACACTTGAGGGGCGGAGCTACCAAGCTATTGGTTTTTATCCGGTGTACATAGAGCACACAGACCATGACGCCTACAAGTGTACAAGAAGCATTGTTAATATACAACTTTTTAAATGGTATTGCTGTACATGTCCTCCATCTAATTTTTTTCCCCCACTTATTTAGTATCTTAGTTTTGGAGCACTGAGAATGAAAGGAATATATATTAAATAGCAAGGATATCTCTTTAACTTTGTGCTAGTGTTCTTTCCAAATCGGTTCCATGAACACTGTCCTTCAGTTTAAAAGACAATGCAGTAAACAAAGTGATTTCACCCTTTTGCATTATTGTTAAATTTCTTACTGGATTTTTTTTAATAGCTCTTTCGATATTTGTAAAACAGCACCTCTTTTAAAGAACATTTAAGGTATGCATAGGATTTACATTGAATAGCTCAAGTGAGTGTACTCTAGATGAAACATGGATGGTTTTGGGAAAGGGAAATGAATAATTAATGTATGTTATAATAATATATTTGCATTTAATAACAACGTTCCACTAATAAACAGCTAACAATATTCAATACTTCTAAAATCTCCCACCTCCAAACGTGGGTGTTATTACTTAAAGTTTTGCAGACACTTCAAAAAGTTGTTCTAGTCAGCAAAAGGCCTGACGGCTGGAAAATAGCCAATATAATGTCATTATTGAAGATGGACTCAAGGAACACTTCAGAAAATTATAGACATTTAGTTTTGATGCCTTTTGGGAGGAGGGAATCTTAAAAAGCATTTCTGGATATTAAATGGGAACCATCTAGGAAAGATCAGCTTGATGAAGGATAGCTAATATTGCCTCAGGAATGAAAGGTCATGCTTCACTACTGAATTTCTTTCAGGTTATACATAATCAGAGGACAAAAAGGTACCATACATTTTGTTTTCATTTTCAGAAAGTATTCAGGAAATTTTTTAATCAAGGACTAATATATTGTACTATAATGTTGGTAGGAGGAAAAAATAAGTAATTTTTCTAAGAGGAAAACTTTATTATTCTGAAACAAATAGGAGTAGAAAAACACAGGTATTAATGATAGGGGTTTGAACTTCCATTTTATATATATTTTGCGATAATAAGAAATAACAACATTAGGCTATCCAAACCCACATCATTTAAGTCCCAACAGAGTACTTAAGCACGTATATAACTCTAAGCAGACGCTGAAGCAGTATTGTTAATGTAAGTGGAATTACTCAGGTGCTTTAATGATTTACAGAGGTTCAGCCCCTTCGAATATAAGGTCCTAGAATCCAGATTTAAAAATAGTATTTTTGTATGCAAAAATAAATAATTTCTGCAACATGTTCACCAGGGAGCTAATCTGATAATTACAGCACACAGTTTCTTAACCTCTCCCTTCTCTACCACTAACAATTCACTCACAGGTTTCTGATCCATCCAGCATCATGATGCTACCCTTTACAATTTGTTGTACCTCAGCTCAGAAAATTTTGTGTGCTTTAAATTATGAACATGTGGTATCATCAAGATTTGTCAGAAACAACTGAAAATTTTGAGTGTCTCTATGCTTGAACACCAGAGAAATAAGCCTTTTAAATATGTGCTCTACAGCAACCAGGTGAGTACTTACACATCTGAAAATCAATCCCATTTTAAAGAAGCCCCAAATTTAACTTGAAAAAATGGAGATACCCAAGACTGCGAGAAGTAACCCTTCTCGAAATCCTTGATTAAGATAAATAAATTAAAGGACCTAAGTTTAATTGTGCAGCACACAAAATAGAAATTATTTTTTAGGATGTGAAATTATGAAATTTAGATTACTATATATCTGTTCAGGTAGTTTCATTATTGTGTCCATTTGCATTAAACATATCACTATCAAAAGACCCAGCTACATAATACACACTGGAGAAGATTTAGCTAAAAAACTTTCCCTATTTCTTTCTCTAATCTTTTTCTATTTCCTCTTCAGTATCAGTAGCAGTTTGAGATTGCAATTTGAATGTTAAATTTCATGCTGGAAATTTATAGCTGACTGCAATTCTGGAAATATTATGACAAAACAGAATTAGTTTGCACAGAAGTATTTTGTTTTTGGCTTCTTCCAAGACGTATGCAGACATTTGTTTGAGGTCCAAATGCTATAGCTAGTATGTTATAAACACGTTAATGTCAAATTGTCCTTCAAACTCTTACTTCTTTTGAGTGTCAGATAAGAGGAATCCTAACTGGGATAAACAAGGTGAAGACTGACAAAATTAAAGGAATGTCAATATGAAAGAAGATTTTCAAAAATTACTCTTGACATAGCCTTAATCTGAGAATTCAAACATTCTCCAAATCATGTGCTCTGAAAATAAAGTACAAGAACACCAGATAGACCTCTGTCTCAAAGAAATCAGAGGAGGTGCTACCCTTACAAGACAGAGTGGAAAAGGAAGCAAATGAGCACTTACACAATACAAAACACAGAGATGTAGAGAACAGGATCAAGACTTTGAGGAGAAAAGACTTTGAAAAGAAGAAAATATGGAATTTCAAAGGCACCAGTGCTAGAAGCCCAACTAAAAAAAAAGGGGGGGATTTGGGTTGGGGGGAAGACTGAAATAGCTCATTTGTGAGCCTAAAATTAATTTCACTGGTGTTAGCCATCTCAGGCAAAAATGCCTGAGAAGAAACCAGACACTGAGTCACCTACATTGTTTGGTTATAGGATTCAAACAAGCAACATATGGTTTTATATGGCCTGGTTTGGCCATAGGATATGGAAGCTGAAAGGAATTCTCTCAATAGGATAGCCAGAATCAAAAATCTGTGATGTTGTCAATAACCCAGAGGATATTGAACAAACCCAGAAATTCAGATGAGAATTCTCTCTGAAGCAGTGTGCTAAAGCTCAACCTGTAGCTCTTTAGTTTCTCAGTTTCAAGAGTTTTCTAAGGATGCCTTAAGTTCAGATCAGGAGTTACATCAAGCTACTGATGTAATTGATATTTCTAGCTAAATGATTCAAAATCACCATCAGGCATGTATTTTCCAGCTTTAAGAATGTCTGTCTTAGGAACTGCATGTTTATCTCAGCAGGGACTCAGTGACACACCACCCGTAATTCATTTCAGCATTGCTTTGGAAAGACTTCTGAAATACTATGATCATGCTGGTAACACCGGCTGCCCAAATCAATATTTTACAAAATTGAGTTGTTGAATCTTTCTAATGGTCTTCTTTGGGGGAGAGGACCCTTATCATCTCTGGTGTTCAGCAATAAAATACAGATTTTCAGTGTGGGACTGTGCTCTCCCCTCATCCTGCAATTTCATTCAGTCACATGCCTGTCAGTAGTTCTACAGTCCAGACCCATAACCAGGCTACTAATTCTATGACTTCTGTGAAACATGTCACAAGAGACAAAATGCTAGCAAGATTCCCTTGACATTCTGCCGTACCTCTATCTCTTCAACCTTTTTCTGGCCTCTAATTGTGATTTCCTTGAAGGTGAGGATTCCATTGATGTTCTTCTATTAATAATGAAATGAAAAGATGTTGGCATAAACTGTTTCCTTCTCTGAAAACTAATTCATTGGAACTAAATACATGAGTTTTAGGAAGAAACCAGCTAAGGCATATGTGCAATGCAGACTGTAACTCAAATAATATAATTCTGCTTCCTGACCAGACCACATGGGAGTATAATCATACTGTATATTTCTAAGAATATAAAGTTTAGCCTGGCCAGATGTACATATGATAATTGTAACTGTGGTGTGATGTGAACTATATGCAGATGTATACAGGAGCACTGAATAATAGTAGAGACTTTTTTCATGTGCTATTGTTTCAGCCTTTTTAGAGGCAGTTTGATTAATTTCAAAGTTAAATTAAAAAATCTCAAGATATTAAATTTGTCTTTAAGTTGAGGTAGTTTGTGTCTTGGATATTTAAAGCTGATCAGATGGGTATGCCTGGCAAGCCAGAGCTCATGAGTTCAAGCACTATAAATTCATATGCTTTTCTGCACACTACCTTCTTTCAGTAAAGAAACACAGAAAACAAGTTAAAGTTGATTCATCCAAGTTCTATGAGGTTTTTACTAAAGAAGGATAAAGATTAATCAATGTCTCTGTTTTGGGCAAATCAATGTCTAACAAGACTTAACAGTTTAAACTAAATTCTACATAAATTCAAACTAGAGGACACTTTTTTTTTTTTTTCATTTTGCTTATAATAATTGAAACATCATATTCAGCATTTTGGTGGGTTTTTTTATCTCTGAAAATTTTATAATCAAGATTAGCTTTTTTTCTCAAATATACACTCTAATTTCCAAAGGAATTAATGCCAGGAAAATCTTATATGTTATGTGGGAGGTCCAGCTAGAGAATTGCAATGGTTTCTACTGGCTTTATACTATACAAACAAGCTAAGAACCTGTGACTGAATAGTTGTTGCTACACCACTCCTGTTTGGGGAATAAGCATTATGGTCACAATGCTCTTTCAGTGGCAAAGCTCTTTTTAACTGCAGGCTAAAGTATTAGAGCTTAGAAAGAGATTTCTAGTTTGTCAGGATCACCCATTCTGGCTCTTCGTATTTCTTTAATAATTTCACATTTCATTCCCATTTTCCTATATCCATGTCACATAACAAAATCACAAAAAATTATCAACACCTCGATAAATTCACCCATTTATTTATTATCTAATATACTGATCTGTCATGTATAAATTAAGCATTAAAGTTTAGTAATTCAGTGATCAATATATGACTCATATGTTTGCCCAGGTAGTGAAACTGAAAAACAAGCATTCAATAATATATCTTGCCCACTATTACAATTTGAAATAATATTGTAAGATGCCCATAGCAAGAAGAAGATTGACTATCACCTAAGACACAAATCAGGTGTCTTCGGTGTCTTTTGATCACAGAAAAGTCATATTTAAAGCTAATTTTCAGTAGTTAAAAACTGAAAAATAAGGCTATTACAGCATTTTCTGACTATACAACAAGGAAGAGTGCTCAAGTATATCACTGTATGTAGTTTAAATATCAGACTTCCACTTTTTGTTCCAAGACTGGTGCAATTTCACCTTGGAGACAGCTTTAGCATAGGGTTTATGCATCAAATCAGCTTTCCTACTTTTCAAAAGCACAGATGTGTCAGGATCTGTCACCCTTTTATCTTTGTGAAGAATGCTAGGCTAAACTGAATCTGATTCTTGGGCAAATGTAAAAACTGATGAGGATGCAAGGGATCCCAACCTTTGTAAACACTGGCATAATCTGCAGAGGGACAAAGAGAGAGAGAAAGAGAATGTGAGACACTGGTGAAAGAATTCACAGTGCTTAGGAGCCCCAATTATGGACCAAGATCCTGTTTGCATTGTTTAATAACAAAAGATGGTTCTTGCCCCAAGGCACTTCAATAAATGTGGATTTGAAATTAATTTTCAAGGAATGCTAGGGTAATTGTGTGTGCACTGTGTTTAACATATAAGGCAACACACTTTTGGAAATGGCATGTATTAGTGGAATAAAGCCAGCCTGAGCCTGTGTATTGTTAAACTCCATACGGAAGATAAAAATTATTGTATGATATTGGACAAAGACATAATCTCTCCATTAATAAAATTCAACTTTTAAATGCCTTTCTATATTAGCTATAGAATTTATGCACCTAACACTATCTGAATGAGAAAAATAAAACGTTTTGCATTCTGTCATGGAATGACCTTGATAACCATAAGAGAAATTAGAAAATATGTTCTATATTTGTTACGGCAAATGTATTCTCTAAAGTATTACAGTAATCATTTTTAAGATCACAGTAATTTAACAGTTCCTCAGTTGTTCAAGTACTCTGGCCTTGGATGATTGCTTGAACCTTCACACACACATTAACTGCAAAGTCTTTTTAAACGTTTTTAATACTTCAAACTGTATTTTCCTGAATATATGTTTAAAGGTAGTGTGGTTTAAGGAAGGCCAGATGAAGATACTTCATGATCTTTCATCCCACATCTAAAGTAAAATGAAACTATGTCCACAGACACAGTGTTTACTCATAATTTTTACAAAAATGTTTTTAATTTCCTCTTCAATGAAAGAAAAAAGTGAGCTCTCAAAGAAGAGACATCTTTCACACTGAGCAGGAAGAAGCATTGTTTCACTCTCATAGGCTTGGATCTAGGAAATAAATTCTTCACCATTAGACACCATAACTCAGTTCTTCTCAGTGCTGGTAATGGGTGAACTTGTCTCTGTTTCTTACTACAAAATCATTACAAACAGTGAATATCACTGCTGGCACCCTTGGGATATTACCATTCCCTTATGCACCAGTGATCTTCCTGATAGCTGTAATGTTTGGCAGAACGCTTTGGGAATTTTCACTTCTTCTTTCCCATGTGTTTTTTTTTTCTGCCACTCTCCACCCCTTTCTGTAAGCTGATCATGTGAAGCTACTCAAGGAAATGCCATTCCTCCCCAGACCTCCCCAGCTTCTTTGGTCTGGAGCACTGTAAACAGCTTCAATGTTTCATGCAGACAATGAAATAATGTAACATATAAAACTACTGGAGAAGCCCAAACCCTTCTCAGATATAAGTCTTTGGCTCCACTTATGGTCCCTGAAAGTGTCAGTGACAGTAGACACCATGCCAGAACTCCCTCTCACACTCCTACTTTCCTTTTTTTCCCTGAGCTATTTCAAGTTCTTGGTCCTATACAGTGCAAACCTCTTCTTTCCAAAGCTATTTCCTATGTAAGCCATCACCTGGCTTCTTTCTTCCTCAGATGTCATTCTCCCCTTCAGCCAAGGTTCCCAATCTCCAACCTCTTGCACCTGTTTGCACATGGAGACCAGCAGCATTAGTCTGGAAGTGTTCGTGGGTGCGTATCTGCATGTCTACAGAAAAGTGCATATCTCTGGGGACAGTCACAGGATGGTGCATGTATTGGACCACATCACTTCTTGTGAGACCTAATTTGTGAGCCTCAATCAGAAAGGAGCTGTTGGACACATCTGAGCCCTAACAAGAGGAAGAGAGTTTCACAGAGCTCTGACTGACATAATACTGCACTCCCAAACTACAGAAGCCGGTTGTTCTCTCTTGGCTATTACAGGACCACAGAATTTCCTCCTTAGCTCGAAAGATTCATCTTATTTTCTCTACCAGAGTCCGTCAGCAAACCTGAGCAGATCTCCCACAGACTTTCTCTGAGTAGAGGTGATTATTTATATATTTTTATATTTATAGGTGATGTATTTCTATAGAGTCTACACTTTCCCAGCATTTTACATCCTCAAGCCCACCCTTTGCATCCACAGCAGAAAATGCAGGAAGTACTTCTTTCTTCTGAGCATTCACAATGAATTCAGAGCAAGACTTCCTCTGTTTTCTGCCTGCCAAAGCATTGTGTACTTGAGTACACTCTAAAATTTCCCAGAGGTACTTCCAAAGGTTGTGCTAGGCTATGATTCAGAGAAATGGTGCTGAACATCTATGTCAGAAAGTGAGCTGTGCTCAGCTGTGTACATTGGCTCAGCTGTTATGCAGACACCTGGCAGATAGAGACCTTCAGCTGCCATCTGTGCTGCTTGTATTGTGCAATCACATCTCTGTAATCTAAGAGTAAAAATGGAGGGAAAGAAGTAGCAATAATGGTGGAGAAAGGAGAGAGCAGTAAGTTTCATATAACCTTTAATATCAAGAAGTGTAGGTCATGGAGCAGTTGATTTTGCTTGCCACAAAAGCAATTTTCATAGTAGGTGATATACAAAATTATCCTAGACACATTTATTTTTTTAGAATAATCAAGGAGAATTACACACACATAAAACTCTTGTCATATATAGGGAAGTAACAGTCATTACCAGAGGAACTGTCAGAAGCCTTCTTCCATAGAATCCTTAAGAGACATCACAAGGAGAATTGTTAGGTTTGTGTAATCTGCAGAGGGTAATAAATTTTGAGTGACACTATTGGTAGCTACTTTTTACTGCAGCACCTCTACTTGCTGATAACTATCCCTTACCTTCTACTGTAAAATGAAGAAAAATAAAATTTGAATGTCTACTGGCAAGAGGTGGTTTTATACTTTAATATCTAGCTCTGTATCACATACACAGGAGCACATCCCAAACCCAGAAATCTAAGACATGGAAAAGCAGTAGTGCAGAAGCAATGTTGTACAGTGGTGGTCTCCTCATGTTTTTTGGGCTAAAAGGGAGACAACCAAATGCCCAAACAGACTGAGAGTTCTTGCAGTTAACATAACCTCTTCTTTACCTTCCCAGCCTTTCACAGAATTCCTCAGAGCTTTCCAAGTTGAGCTGGGCTTCTCTCAATATTAAAAGGTTTCAGAAAGGGGCTATGTGGAATAAATGGGGTAAATTAGTAAATTCATTTATACAATGGCAATCATGCCTTCAGCTTTTGTAATTGGGCTTTTGTTACCAGGCCTTTTCATATGTCTTTTTCTTAGAGGTAACCTTATGTGTGAGAGCTAAACCAGTTCTCCTATAGACAGCCCTCTGCTCCCCAGATGCCAGGTACACATTAGCTAAGAAATTATTTCTCCCTCAATTTTCATCTCTGTGTTTGGTTTCTGTATCTGGTTTTGAGCAGATTTAGATGGATTATATGTTTATTCTTGTATTTAGAAACTTTTTTGGACCATATGTGTATGTTAATCCAGAAACACATACTAATATGAATATATATATATATAATTTACTTTCACTTGTTTTTTACAAATTACTTATTGCATCTAGTCTTCAGACCAAGACCATGCTCTTCCTACTTGTTAGTACATTGAATATGTAATGCAGTAAGATTGAACATTAAGATTATACTTCAAACTATTCTACAGTTCTACAAAACATTAAATAATATTTCATAATCTGTGATTAATTTTGGTTCTTTACATAGTTGCTAAGGTAACATGCTGGAGTTTGTGATTCAGTTTTATTCATTACATTTTAAAAATAAAAGACTTATAACATTAAGTTGTATTTATTATTTCTATAACCTCTGCAATTCTCTATGGACTTCTGTGTAAGAGACAAAGGCAGTCTGGTGTTCTGGACTACCTTTTCTCAGAGGAAATAATGTAGGGTGAGGTAGATAGCACCAGACATTAGCTCATTAATGTCTTACTGCTCTTCCAGAAGACTCAGATATTGGAGGATTTTATAATCCTATCAAATTTCCTTTGTTTTGCTAGTACATGCTTGTCCCTCCTGCACGATTAGTCCAACATTTTGTATCATTCTTTGTTGAAACCCCTCTCCTCATACATGTCTGAACCAGGTACATCCTTTCCCCATCAGGAGAAGCAGCAAGCTCCTTGTGGCCTGACCCTGCTGTTCTGTACTGAAGTGTCTCCTATCTTACTCCTTCTCAGGCAAGCTTGGGAAGCATCTCTATTGCATGCTAGGCCAAGCACAATCATCTGGGAAGGTTTTGCTGCCAGTGCTTTTCGCCCTGCCATTTGTGCCTTCAGTTCCTTGTGTTCAAGGGTTTCTGTGCATGCAACACACTTCAGTATTTATTTTAATGATTCATTAATATTTTAAACCACAAATCTCTTGTAATCACAGAATTTCATAATTTATTTAGGAAGTCAGGTGAACACCAAATGTCTACGGATTGTAGTTTCACCACACGCAGGCTATTCTGAAGACACAATTTTTAATTTTAAGCCCTAGGAAAGACCTTTCTCACCAATCACTTTAGTAACTCAAACTTGCTGCTTCCATTGAATTGGGAAAATAGTATGACAGCATGAAGTAATTATTAAGTTTAATGTTTTTGTTCACCTAGTTTACTGCTTTCCCATCTACCCTTTACTTGCAGAGGACTTAAAATAAGATAGAAACTAAAGGAAGCACTCTTATCCTGCTGTTGTCTATTCAGCTTTCATTAAGGAAGTTGGTGCACAGTTCACACTCATTCTCAAAACCAGCCTATCATCTAAAAGTATTTAAGTAGGACTCTGCATTATATACCAACCTCTGCAACACTAGTATTAACTACTGACATCTGCCAAGGCTGACTAGTAAGTGCTTTACAGTATCAATTCATCCCAAGCAAAATGCATGTTTGAGTGCTGCAGTGCTCTTGTTAACACCAATGAGAAGTATCAGAGCTCATATGACACCTAGCAGAAATTAGTACCCACATTCAAAGAAAAGCTTTTGTTATTTTCCAGAGTATTATGTGGACTTTATTGAGATGACTGCATCTGACACCTGCTGTAATATAAAATGCAGCTATAATTAGCCAACTGATGCTCTCCACAGTTTAGGTCGAATCCCTTCTGTGGGAATTATGCTTTAAAATATTCAGAACTCCAAGTGGCTCTCATTACATTTAATTTTTACTTAGAATTAGGTGGTCTAGAAAAAAAATTTAGGATTGTAATAGCCCCCCGCTGAATGCCACACAGCAACGTGAAAACCCATAGATTTTTTTCCAAATAAAAAAATGAGAACAAGCAGACTACACTACAGCCTTCAATTGAAGTCTGGCTTTGCTTAATTGTACTTTTTGCACTCATCAGTCTCTCCTCTTCAGAGCAAGCTACAAAAATTGCCTGAATAGCCAAAGAAAAGTTTCCCACAGTCACTGGTCACAGAAAAACACCATTGTCCTTCCTCACAGTTTGATGGACAACATTTCTATAAATGGGTAGCCAGTCTGTCAATGGTACCCTTGCTGAAAAGGCAAAAGAAGAGAACAGATTCTGCCAATATCTGACAAAGCATGTTAACACATAATCAGGCATTCACTAGTCAGGCAGCTGCCCCTGGGACCTTCATAACACAGGTGCCTTTAAGCCATTTCCTATTCACAGATAAAGGAAACAAGCAGGAGATACCTGGGAAAGGAGCAGTCTATTGTCGCCTGTCAAATGTCCATCTTCTAGGCTGCCTGTATAAAAACAGAAAGAACACAAAAGAAACTTCAGCCTGAACTGCTAAATTATAAAACAGCAAAATACTCTGCAACTCCATAACTTTAATCTTCATTTAAATAATAATTTAAAAGGTTACTAAAGGAACACCATGTCTTATAAGATGTACTTTCTTCATTCTTTTTCCTGCATCAAACGGAGCAAAAGATCAGTCATGCCCCCAAGGCCAACAACTAGAATAAAGTCAGCAGTAGCTATCCCTGGACTCTCACCTTCACTCTCTGCACCTTTGGTATGGTTTGTCCATGCCTAACCTGTTCTCTTCTTCACCTAGCTGAGATTCTTAAATTAATCTTTACACTGAGGAAACTGGAATTTTCAGAGAGAATCAGTTTAGTGTGAATAAAAGTCAATTAAACTACAGAAAAAGACTCTTTTCTTATTTTTTTAAACAACTTTAACTTAGCAAGCCTAACAAACAAGTGACATTTCATAGCCAATGTAATTTAAAGGCCACTGAGTGACCACTTTAGCAGCGACTAGATCATGATAAGACAATTAGCTTTAAGTAAGGGAAAAGATTTGTATTTTGTGATGGTGCAAAAGATGTCTATTTCATACACTCAGCATATTAAATGCTAAAAACTATAGTCCCAAGCAGGAATTCAGTTTATATTTAAGTAGTTTCATTTCTTTTTCATGGTAATTTTAGTAGCATTGCCTGTGTGTTTAATGCTAAACACATGAAACACATTAAAAAGCTTCATCTAATTCTATGGAAGTTCTTGGTGGAAGCAATTCATGGAAGCAATACCTAGAAAATTGTTTTAGGAGATGCATCACAGCAACTGGAATTCCCAGATTTTGTTGAGAGGCCCCTGCAGGTAATGCACTGTCTCTGAAACATAAACTACTGCCATGCAGCACAAAACACTTGAAGCAGAAAACGGAATATTACACGGTACAAAGAAATAAGTGTGCAAAACTCTTCTGTACACTTGCATATGAAACAGTATTGATGTCTTGCCTCCTCCTCAAGCAAGTGTTCCAAAGAGCCTAGTTATGATTTCTCGCAACTACAACTCTCATAGCAGATCTACTCTTTCATAAAGGCTGTGTGTGTGCATATATGCATATATATGTATATATAAATATATAACTGAAATATAAACAGGAAAGTTTCTAAGTGCCTGCAAGAAAGTTATTCAAATTGAATTCACAGTGATAATGAAATTAAGAGGAAGTGAATAATTAATAAGCTTAAGGTAAAATTCAGTATGATAAAATGTAAATAAAAAAAATATTTATGATAACTTTTGCCACCTTTTCTTGGTCACTTTTCGGAGTTCTGTACTATGAGGTCTCCTAGCATTGCCCATACCTGTTCAGCTTAGCTACAGTGACACTTCTCAACTTTTTAGAAGGTCTGCTTTTTCTCTGTTGAATCAGTTTCAGGTTTACAACCTAGGCCCAGTCTTGCAAAGGCTTTTACACACAGGCTTAGCCTTATGCACATGAATAGTCCTTTAGAATTCATTAGAATGATTTGTGCACAAAGTAAGCAGGTGCATGACCAGCTTCACTGAAAGTTTGGGACCCAAACTTCATATTCCTTATTAACAAATGCCTCTTCTGCTTTAGAAAAATATTGACAGTGTAAAAGATGAGTGTTATCCTTTATTCATTTATTATAATACAAATAACTTTAGAGTTACTTTATATCCAAAACAGGCATTATGTATTTGGTATGAACACAGAGGGATATATCCAGAGAAGCTTACAGGATTCAAGTACTTATCTTTGTCATATGGATATATGAATTCCTTAATTTGAAAGGCTCAACACAGCTACATAATACAGGCCCCTAATTTCAACTATTAGTTTACAAATCTCATATCTAAACTAGATCTGGATCTGGTTTTTTGAAGTCTGCCAGGGGGCTGCCAGAACATGGAATGATCAATCAGACCAATAATGACAGATGTGGTCTATTTGATGATAACAGTCTAACTCCTGGGGTATAGAAATTTATAACTTGAACTGTTGAAGCAGGAGATAAACTTAGATTTTAGTAATATAGCTGTTCCACAGAAAAGGCTAAGAAGACTGTAATGTTTAGAAAAGGACTTGGCTCTCAGCTAAGCTCAGTGAAAAGCTTGTACACGGCACAACTGAAGAATCTTATTTAAAACATTCCTGAGCATCCATCACTATTATTTATTTTAAAATAATAGTCAAATTATACTAATAAAGATGCAAACTACAGCTTTTAAAATCAAGCACTCAGTAATCAAAGAACCCCAATAGTTAAATTTTCTGTGAAATAAATATGCTATATTCCTGTTTCCTTGTTAAATATAGATTTTCAAGTGTCCCGTTAAACTTGAGTTAAATATATAATACGTACGGCATGTACATATTAATGCAATGGAAAATTATTAATTTTTAGTCTGTCTTCAGCTATGAATGCTTAATTTCACAATGCTTGTGTCAAAGTACTGACAGTCTGCAAAAAGGGGAAACACTGTGAGCATAGACACCTACTCTGCAAGGCACCTTCTACATTTTTATGTGATAGTCTCACAAGAAAATGATAGGAAAGAGATTTATAATCAAATCTTTCAAAGTAGCTATAGAAGTCTAGAATTTGCAAACACAGAATAATTATAATAATGGGTCACTGACTTCATAAGAAGAGCTGTTGAGCTAGGACTTGCAGGGGTCAGTCCTCAATCCCAAATTATATAACTGAACTGAAGGATTTTGTGCAGAGTGCTAATCACATTTGCAGATGGTAGTAAGAAAGGGGGCAGGCAGGTATATAAAATTCAAATATGTTGTAAAATTACTAAAGAAAGAAAATGAAAATAAAGACCCAAGTAAGGAGGAGCATGAAGAAGTATTAGAAAATCACAAGGGTAAAAAAAATTCAGAAAAGAAGGGTCATGGGTATATGTGTGTGCCAGGATAAGGACACTAAACAGAATGCAGGCAACAGCATTGTGAATGTTAGGAACAATCAAATTACTGCAAGTCATAAATACAAGATACTTATAGGTTTATTGGTTTGCCTTTCTTTTCTAATGGCAAATCAGGGCTGTATTTCCACCAAGACATTTTGTAAAAAACCCCATTCCAACCCTGTCTGAACAGGGCTTTCTAAACTTTGATAAAGTGAAAGAAACACCAAAAGGTCAGCAGAGACATTTGCTTTGAAGGAATTCAGCTCCTACTGGAGAACTAGATTTGCAATTCAGAGCCTTATTTGATGAAGTTAATAAGCACATGACTACATTTTAGGGATGCAGGCTGAGTTTTTTTTCAGCTGGGGTAGTGCTTAAAATTAGGCACCAGTTTAAGTATCTTGTGAACCAGGATCTATAAACTTTGCTGGAGTGATGCCTTTTCCTGGGTACTTGGGAAGCAACAGAAGTGATGTGCTCTTAATTCTGAAATCAATGCTTGGATAAATAAATAAAATCTTTTATTTTGGAGGGACTTGGTCATTTCCTATTTTAACCCTAATTAATTATTTAATGAATATGATACTATCAATTTTCTTTTTATAACTTAGATAATTTAGAGCACTGATAATCTGAATATTAGGAAAAACTACATTTACAGCAGTTGGTGTCAAATTGAACCATTTTCCTGGGGCACTGGGCAGGATTCAGAGTATTGTTTTAATCTTTGAAGCTCCAAATTATTTCAGTTTATTTATTTTTTTTTCTGAAGCATTGCTTCTTTTGCCTCTCTCTGTGCTACAGCTGACATAAGCAGAAGTACACAGCTTAAGCTTTTCAATTCAGGAGAAAAATCTGCTTATATGTTACACAGCCTCCTTAGCTCAGCACTTCACTCTTTGGCACAACAAACCTCGATGACTGGTACATTCTGCCAAGCACCCACCTTTCTTTGGGTATTAGTTAGGAACAAAGTTCAAGTGTGAGATCAGAAATTATCGTACTTTAATATTCAGCAGAAGAAACTGCTAGCAATTATGACAGCAGTGACCAACAAAGAGAACTTGTGTCAATTAACTGAGGTTTACTGTGATTTTAAATTGCTTAAAGGCACCTACACTTGAAAAGAGGTGAATATGTTTATCATTTTACAAACAAAATAAAAAGAAGCAATAGTCCAAAACCAAAAGAAAATGGTTTCCTACTTCAAAACTTTTTTACTCAAATCACAATATTTGATATTTAAGAACTTAGTGGGTTTGTGCTTATATTTTTCAAGGTGATTTCAGTGGGAGAGGCTTTTATATGCCTCAATATTCCATTCAGGGATCAAAGCTGCAGAAGATTTAACATTATCACGACAACTCTATCCCTGAGTGTTGAAAACAACTCCAGATTACTCCCACCCTTGTTTGTCATATTATTAAAATATCTGGACATTACTGCCAAGTTAGACATTTTTAAATCTTCTGATTCCTCTTTCTAAACAAGTATCTCTATCTCTGGCAGTCCACTTCTTGCCAGTTTTCTATAAATTTATTCCAAATTACCAGCATCTTTCCAGCAATGAGAGCTTCCAAAATTTTATTGTTTCACCAGCTTTAGTAAGCACGCCATGTAATTTCCTCTGTCTTTATGGAGGCCTGGATTTGCTGTGGCCAGCTTTACTTCCAGAGGCGATTACAAGTGCATTCATTTTTACTGAGCACTACATGCAGCGAGCATATAATCATCTTCTGGAACCACTCCGCTCTGGTCTGTCTCTTCCATTAGATATGAAGGTTTAACATCTTTGCCTTAGCTGTATTTGCACATTCTTTTCCCCATGCACTCATTTTCTCACATGCTCTCATTTTCCTAACCTCTAAATCAACTTGGATTATTTCTGTTCTATTCATGTTTGTTTAATGCATTGCATAATTTAATCTGTGAAACTTCAGATGATACCAAATTTATTCAACTAGCAGTTGAAACCCAGATCAAGGTCTTCTGAGACAGAGCAAGTAGGAAGAAAATCTTTCCCCATAGGAATCATTACCATTTCTCTAAGAGAAGACATTTACAAACAGGAAGAAGGCCAAGATCCCGTTTCTGCTTAGGAAATTAAAGGTGGGCATCAATAACTCTACTGACTACCTCATGGTCTTTTGCCTACTTTTCTTGTAATGACCACTAAAAAAATAATAGTGTATCACCCCCACTGTCTCTTGAAATCCTCCACGTTCATTAAATCTCTCTTATATTTCAATGTATCTTTCTGGTATTTATATGCTTATCTGTTTATTTTTCATTTGAAATGCCTTTTGCCCCAAAACAACCTCTGGCTACAGGTAAAGATAACATGTTCAAAAGCAAAGGAAAGATCTTAGGTCTCTCAGTTAGGAAAGCTACACATACCCATTGCTAAAGTAGACACATCTGCTCCATCACTCCTGGAAAGATGGATTTTTCCAAACTGGAATCTGTCAGGTAGCTGAGCACTCATCATTTGAAGTTAATAATTGGTTCAAATGCCTGGACTTGGTCAGTCTTTTCACGTCATTGGGAATTCAGTCAGGACAAACTGTCTCCTGCAACACTGAGAAACAACAAGCGGTGCCAGGTTGTTAACATCTGTGGTCCATATTCTGCTCTGGCCAGCAGATCATTTATGTGTTAATTCAGTATTGTAGTGCTGGTGGGGAAGGGGAAAGAGCAATGTATTTTCCTTTATTTTTGAAAGCTTCATGATTTGATCCAAATGACATGATTACATTTTGCAGGGTTCTCCAGCTGCATGTCCAGAGACAAAACTGCAAGAGACAAGGCAGGTTGAAGCAGACCTTGATCACGAGCTGGAATTAGTATTGCTGCACAGAAATGCAAAACAAAATTTCACCAATTTTTTTAATTGACTACCATATTCTGTGCATGTGGGGTTTTTTTACAAAAACTGTGTGTTTTCAGGAATTAAGTAAATTTCTACGTGTTTCAGAGCTTCTAAATCACATTCTGTCAAAAGTATTTCTGAATCCAAAGAGTGGCCCTCATCAACTGAATCCAAGCAAATGCCTTCTAGTTCACCCTAGATACGATATTCTTGCAAAATGCAGATATCCATGCAATATATTTGTAATCATTAGCACTGAAGTCCTCTTTGGAACTAATTTTTCTCTGGAACTGAGCAGAGCTTTCTCTGCTTGAGTCTCCTCAAATTTTGTGGGTTGCTGGTGCTGAAAGCCTTGTTTAGTAGGATTCATTTTCACTATATCAAGGTATGTCTTATCTGGAAAGGAACCCCCAGAACACCTGATTTTCATCTGACTTTCTAATATTTTTATTTAAGAGTGTTTTAACATTTGTGTTTACAACTGCACTCACCCTTTTTCAATGGAATTAAAAAGTATTGGTAGAGGGTCAGGGAACAGAAAGTACAAAGATCAAAACTAGGCTATCAAAACAGACATCAGGTAGGAAACCTTTATAAGCATTTATACTGTCTTAGGAAAAAAATTTACAAGTAAACTGTCTTACAGGCAGAGAATTTTGCAATCCCCATAGAGTGCTCTGACAAGCCCTGTAGTCTGATTTAAAAACAACCCTGCTGCAAGCAGAAGAATCAAGGCTTTGACCAACACAAATGAACGCAAAAAAGCACCGCTGAAACACGGGCGGCAATCTGATCTACTGAAATAAACACTGCTGATCCTCTCCCCCACGAAGGAGCACTCACTGCAGGCGTGCACACCAAGCGCCCGCGCTGGCAGCGCCCGGAGGCCCGGCCGGAGCTGGTGCACAGCCGAGGCTGAGGGAGCGCGCGGCCGGCCGGGAGCGCGCCCCCGCAGCGGCCCGGGGAGCGCGGCCCCCGGGCCGGGCCGGTGTTGGGAAGCCCCACCATTGGCTGCCTCTCCTGTCCATCAGCGCATGGGGCGGGGACAGAGCCAAGCGTTCGTCATCGCGGGGCGACGGCGCGGCCCGGCCCGGTGTCATGGCGGCGGCGGTGGTCGCCCCCAGCCCGCTCCCGCCCGGCGCCCGCGCTCCGCAGGTCGACCCTGCTGCCTCCGAGGTAGCGAGCAGCGCCCTGCGCTGTCTGGCCGGGCTGGCGGGGCAGGTGAGTGAGGGGCGGGCAGAGGGAGAGGTTCTGGGCGGAGCTGGGCTGGGCGCCGTGCCCGCCTCACATCACTTCGCTCTGGGGGCCCGCGCAGGGCTAGCTGCTGCTTCTCCCCGGCCTGCGTGACCCTCGTGGGCTCCAGGGGTAGAGCACGGCGCTGGAGAGGACATAAGTCCGCCACAAACAAGGGAGCTGCCTTGTTTGTGGAGATTGTTCGCGCCTGGCTTCTGGCTGGGGCGGCGGTGCCGCCTGCCTCCCCCTCTCCCTCCGGCCGGGGCAGCCCCAGGGTGCGTGGCTGCTGCTGCTGCTGCTTCTCTCCCACAGCCGGGACCGGGCCTTTGCCTGGCAGTAACGGGACGTCACTTTGTAGTTTGACGGATGATCTCTTCCATGGGAAAGTGCAATTTGCTTAATTGCTGTATCTTAATTAATTTCTCTGAATTGAAAAGCCACTGAAAGCTTGCGGTGCATTAAATCAAGATAAATGATCAGGAGGTTGAAGTTAGCCCTGCCTTGGTAATAATATGCTATGAAACATACAGTTTAATTGAGGGTCAGACTTTTTAGAGGTACTCTTCTCTATGGTACTTAAGTTGAAACGCCTACTTTTTATTTAGTAATGTCTGTGAATTGTGTAACACAGTTACAGTGGTGGTGGAAGGCCCTTATCAGGAGAAGGTTTTAGTAATAACTTAATTATTGCTATAAACAATTTGAAGATTAATTTTCTGCTATGGAAATATTTATGTAGTTCCATGAAGGCAGTAGAGACACACTCTTATTTCAAGAATTACCAGTTTGAAGGTTCGAGGCCAGATGATACACAATATCTGCAGGAGCTAGTGTAACTTAATGTATGTTTGGTACGGAAATGGGCTCTTAGATGCAGAGGCGGTTTAGGAGTAGCTGCTGGCTGATTTGAAAGTGTTTTTTAGATTGTTTCACCTCTCATCTCCATAGAACTCTATTATATTTGCTTCTCACCTCCAGGTATGCTAACAGTTGTCTCTGCTTTCAAACAAAAGGCAGTCAAAATTAAGGGCTTGATAATTCAGGCATGCACTTAAGAGTCTCAGTTTTCTTATCTCTAAAATTATTAAAAACTACCTTTTTTGGCTTTTGAATAGGAGTACAGTGTTAAACAGTGTGATGTTCAGACACAGCTAACTTGTAGGACTACTAAGGTATGAAAACTATCTGTTGAGGTTTAAAGGCTCCATAATTATTCCTGGTGAAAATTCTGAATGTGATCAATGAAGAGCTAGTGACTGTCAGTTTATCTAGTTGTGAGGACAACACTATGAATGACAGAACACATCAGAAAAAAGTTGGAGCTCTTGTATTTATGAAATATACAGACTAAGGAGAAAGTTTCCTAAGCTTTTAACTAGGCTATTCATCACAAGTTTAATGAAATGTTTCTAAACCTACATTAAAAGCTTACTTTTGTGACTTCAGCAACTTACTTTTTCTTCAGAGCTGCCTCTACAACTAGCATGTTACTGGAAAGGCCCTAGTGATTTTTAAAAATAACTGGGCGTGCACAGACAATAGTGAGAGAGCCATTTAGAGTTGCTACATCCCCTCTGTAGAATTACAGTAGCTATAGTGCAGAGTATAATTGTCTTCTTTAGTGTTTGGAGTGTCTTCTTTCTATGACAACAGACATATTTTACTGTCCAGTGTACTGGTTAGATAAGGATCTGGTTGCTCCATCTTAGCTGTGAAAGTCCTTTTAATTACTCAGTTATGATCCTTTCCAGTTGCTGAGTTACACACTTGTCTGCCACTGCTTGAGTTCTGACAGATTTAACTGCTGTGTTAACCCCCTTGTAGATTCTAGCGAACTGTCTTGCATTTTTGACTGAAACTACTGATTCCCCATTTCCCTTTTATAGAGATGACTGAGCATGTGCCAAGTTGTTAGGAGTCACAGTTTGTGATTCATTATAATAGTTTAAGTTGGATTTATGCTAGTTAAATTGGGCTGTAACCAGCAATATTTCTAGCACAGGAATTTTTTTACTGGAGCAGTCAATGGCAGTACATGGCCAGGAGAACATCTGAGAATAACAACTCTTAAAACCAATATAGCTGATCCTAAAAAGTTCTTTAAGTTTCAAGTGATAGCCTGTGTTTTCATAAAACAAATTTCAAAGGGCTGAAATTACTTACGATCCTGTAAATTAAATAGGCTGTAATCAATCAGACAAAGGCTTTGAAGTTATCAAAACACTGAATTTATAAATCTGTTTGTAAGAGTTCTAATAAGCAATAGGATGTGAACTGAGAACTTACTCTATTGTACTAGAAACTTTCGTTGATGTAGGAGGGCTTTATTCTTTACTTTTATTTAAAAGCAGTGTCTGTGAGTTAAAAAAATGACTGGCCTCTAAATTATTCTAAGTTAGAAGTTCTGTTGGTTTTTGTGCATTGAACCACCTGGACAGGAGTTTTCCATTATGATATGAAAGCACATATCAACTTACTCTTTTTGAAAAAAGAGGCTTATTAGGGAATTGCAGTAGCACTTCTGTTTTGTTTCATTTGGATGACTTATTCTACACCTTTTTTACCCTGTCAATAGACTGTAATATAGCATGTAGGAGATACTACTCTAGAAACTTAGGACAGAAATATGTGCATCAGATGATCACATGCACAGTGGCTTAATTCCTAAAATAAATTTTATTCTTACTAAATTCTAAATACATTCTTGATTTTGAAACTTGCTCAAGACTAGTATATCCTAGAACATTGCTTTTCCTACATCCTGTGTAGTTCGCTTAGGTACTAAATAGGAATAATCATTTGTGTGAAAATTACCTAAAATACTTTATGTACTTAGTTAGACTGTCTCCTTTGCTATGTAATTTGGGAACTAATCCTGAATTTAGCACAATCTTTTACTAAAGAAGGAAGCTTCAGGCTTATAGTTCTTCACAAAATGGTCAATGCTGGGATTTGAAACCAGCATGGGAAGCTTATCATCGACAGCTTTGCCTTCAGAGTGATGTAGGCATTCTTGTGTCCAGTTCTCAGAGTTTGCTCATACACTTTGTGGTGGCCTCACGACACATGTTTATACACATTTTGTGTTCATGTTTATAGTATTTGATGCTGTTAGAAGTTAAATGTCTTTAGACCATGAGTTAGAGGTCACTTTTGTCATCTTCCTGAGGTGCCTTTTAATGTTTCCACCCCCAGTTGTTTTTTTTTTAATGGAAGGAGTCAGGAACAGATGTACAAATATGAATATGAATTGGGATTTCAGTGTTAGATGCAGAATATCTGTAGGTCCTCTTGATTTCAAACAAGAATTTTACCTGTATTTAGAACTTGTAGGATGCTTGGTTGGAGAACAAACTACTTGGCTTTGGGAAATGAAGGGAATCATCTCTTTAAGATCTTGAGAAGAGCTTTAATGTAACAAAAAAGACAAAATTATGTGTGAAAGTATTTTAGCTCATTAGTTTATGGACAATCATCTTTGTATTAGAAAGTGTATTTTTAGCTTATAGAAGATACACATTTCTTTTAAATAATACTTCAAATTCATTATGTGTGTTTTTCTTTATTGTCTTGGGAGTTAAACATTGCAGTTCCTTCACAGTGAGAATAGACTGTGGCAATTGTTCATTTCAATACGAATGCATGTACAGGAAAATAGTGTGATTTGAAAACTGGTTTAATAGTGGTCCTGTGTAATCTATTGAGATATTTAAAAAATACATACTTTTATGCACTTAATTTTAATATAAAATTCCTTTGTATTAGCATCTAATAAAAATTCAAAAATGTGCCATGGTCTTACATCAAGACATAGGTCATGCGGGCATAGATAATCTTGCAATCTTGGAACAAAATATGTGAATTTACAGGAGACTGCTATCCTGGGTCATGTTTCTTCATATTGGTAGTTCTATGGTAAGAATAATATATATATATAGTATAATATATATATTATATTATACTATATTATATATATTATATACTATATAATATATATTATTGTAGAATTATATATATATATAGTATATATATAGTATAATAGTATCTATTAAAAAAAAGATGGTATGAGTAATTAACATGAACAATATCCTTTCATACAAGAATTAATTAAGTAAAGACAAGGACCAAAGTAATACAATGAAAGTATGATGAATTTTTAGTTTTAGAATATATTCTACAAATACTAGCTTACTGGGCTCTATGATAGCTGCTTGGACTATAATATCAAATCTTTCTAATGTTCTCATCTAAAATTGAAATGGGTCTATATGAAACGGAGCATAATTGTTATTTTGTAGAAGTTTTGCATGCTTTTTTGATGTTAATACAGAAAATACATATTTTTATCATGTCTGTTTTGCCCTGTTGAAGCTTAATCTCGGAGAGGATATTGTGAAAGTTGTAATCGATTGGAGCAAGCTTCAGAGCACATCAGCACTTCAGCCAGCCTTGCTCTTTAGTGCACTTCAGCAGCATATTTTATGTTTACAGGTAAATATTTCATGGGACACATTTGACTTGACAAAAGTGATCAACAACTAAAAGTAATCTCAATTGTAAAATTCCAGTAATTTTGATCATCCGTTGCTGTGTTGAACAAAAAAGGAATGCAAAAATGTTAAATGCTTGGGATTCCACTATGCTCCATAGGTACTTACATTTACAGATTTTTCAGATTAGTGGTGGGAATAGCCACTGTAGGTGAGCAGGCTGAATAAATGCAGCCTCATTGATTTCTAGACTTGCATTGTAAATGTGATACATTTCCATCTATGGTGGGTTATAATTAAGCAATAAGACACGGCAGGTGTGTGTCATGCTATGATAATGATTCCATGCGTTGGGTGAGTTTTGAGGCTCATAGAGTGCTTTCAGTGGTTCAAGAAGTGGCATTATCCCAGCATGACACATCCTGGAGTGTCTTACTGCAATTAAATATATTTTCAGCGTAGGTTTTTTTTTTTTTAAAGAGTAATTTCTTTGACATTAATGTCTCATCTTGCCAAGTAGCCAGTCACCATTACTGTCATTTCTTTTAACTATTTGAAACTTTCTAACCCTGCCAAAAGTAATTTAGTTGCATGGCAGGGAGGGCGAGCTGTTTGTTAGCTGGTAACTGAGCAGTGTTTTGACCTTGAGAGTTCATATGTAGAATATGGGATTTGAGTACTACTTTTTTGCTTCAGCTAGTCAATGAATTATTTGAGGTGCATAGTACTGAGAGGATGAAAAGGGAAGATTCTGTATTTTCTTGTTTGTAGGTAAATGGAAGACCCTTTGTTTTCCAGACATCCACCACACATCTTTGGTGTGATGAGCAGAAAGAGAAAATATGCAAGATAAAAGCAAATAAAATTTGTATCCAACATGTAAGAATGCTGCAAGTAGGAATTTAATTCCATTTCAGAAAATGTGACTGCTAAATGTCATGTTGTCTTTAAAAAAATTAAAATAATTTATAGAGAGAAAATGAGCAGTGAAATTCAGACTAGATGAAACTGATGGAAATTAAAAAGAGACAGGAACTTATATATGTCCTGAGGTTTTGATGTTATAGGTACGTAAGAGTTATTGCAGTAAAATAAGCATTTTTCCTGCTACAAAAGTCAGTGCCTTTTCTCATTTAATTCATGACCTAAGCAGATAATCAACCGTGTCAAGCAAAGCATGTGTTCATGGTAATGCCTACGAATTTCATGTCTGTGCTCTCTCATTCACTTGGGCAACTATGGTTTCAAGTGGAGAATATAGTGCTGATGTGATAAAGTAAAGGCTTTACAGTGTAAGAGTACTGGATTTCATGTTAAGGAGGAAAAATACTAAGCCTTACTGTTCTGAGTGAGCATTTGAATGACATGTTAATTAAGTGGCATTGATGCCAGTGATTGAAGCTTTGATTTACCTAGTAACATGGAAGTATGGGCAGATTTTTACAGAAATTTGGGAGTTTTCCTCTACAAACCTCTAAAAGACACCGGTCAAAAAGGTCAGAATTGTGGTGTACTCAATATTTGTAACTTCTTTTTAATCTTATAATGTTGTAATTCCCAAAATTATCTCCACTGTTTTGGTTTGGTAATTATAATTGTACTCATCTTCTTGGCTTTGGGACTTTTGGATTTTTATTTTTTTAACCCTAATACACTGTTTTCTTTGTTCAGCCTCTCTTAGAAAAACTCCAGTCATTGATCAAAGAGGAAAATATAGGCCATGTTGAACCTGCAGGTAAAACAGAAAGCCGAACATGTTTAGATGTTTATGATGGTAACAGTCAGACTGAAGAAAAATATGGAAGTTATGACTTGAGAGATCTGAAGGATGCTCATTTTAATTTTGATCCAGAAGTGGTCCAAATAAAAGCTGGAAAAGCAGAAGTAAGTGATTTATGTGAGTTTAAAAACAGAAAAATAAAAGACCTTTCTAAATTTTAAATTTAAAGAATGAAAGAGATATATGCCATCATGTTTATTTACCTGCAGATTGACAGGAGGATATCAGCCTTCATCGAGAGGAAACAAGCCGAGATCAATGAGAATAATGTCAGGGAATTTTGCAATGTTATTGATTGTAATCAAGGTAACTGGCTAGCCAGACTTTAATCTTCATACCAATTTAAGTTGTGTGGGGTTTGTTTGGTTTTTCTTGTTTGTTTTCTTTGTTATTGTTTTGTTGGGGTTTTTGTGGGGTTTTTTTTTGTTCTTCTTATTTTTCAAAAGCACTAATCTGTATTTAAGATGGAACTTTTTTTTAAGAGTAACTTTGTTTTAAAATTAAATTTTAAAATTTAGAACTTGCATGTGCACTGCAGATGTCAGATAGAAAAATAAATAGAGTAGTCACTGGATGACAATGTTTAATGCATCCCATACAGAAAGATTATATCTATTATTGTGTAAATTTGAAGAACTGCTATCTTAGATCAGATGATTTTGTAGCTTTTGTTCCCAGTGTCTCAACTAGATGTTCCTCCAAAGTAAATGGAATTTACAGAAATGTCTTATGAATTGCGTATTTAAATTGAAGTTAATTTAGTGCTAGTTAAATTACAAAGTAGTATTTTTTACAATGAATTTGAATTACTAGCTACTTGAAATGACTTTTTCTTTTTAACATTGTTCACATTGTAGTACAATTGGCTGTATCTGTAACCAATCTTAAATCCATCTGGCAGACTGGATCCCATTTACAGGATCAGTAACTGTAGCCAAATGCATCTTTGAAGTTAAGACAGTTTTATGTATATAAAACTGTAAGTAGCACAGAGATATTTTCTAAGTACCTGTGAACCCACATGTGCATTGTCTCTGAGGTACTTAAGCTCTTAGAGATCAAAGCTTATTGTTCAGTAAGCTTCTTAGAGAGTTTGACTGCTTGAATGTTAGTTGGAATGCAAAGGACATCTGAGGTTTAGTAGAATATGCTAGATAGTGAAATGCTGTTTCCCAAAATTGTTAATTATGTACAGAAGAATTGATAATAAGACCTGTCACATTGTTCAGACATAATAAAATATGTGTAAAGCTTTGGTGTAATGAACAGAGATTAAAATACAAACATTAGAATAAATTAAGGTTGTCTATACTATAGGTTTTTATGGTTAAGCAAATGAAAGAAGTCACATAGATCAGAATAAATGCAGAAAAGTTTAGGAAAGAATGCTGGTGAGTAAAGTGGATCAGTGGAAAAATAGAGTTTCAGAAAAGGAATAAAACCAGAATAACAGTGGTAAGTAGGAAAAAGGCTTCTGTACATGAAGAAGAAGATAAGTTCTAGAGAAATACAGTGAGAAGTAAGAACCAGATACACTTGGTCCTGATCCAGTAAACTTCTATATACACATGTGCCTATACTTATATAAGTGACTTATCCAATTAAGAGCAGTAGGTCCATGCGAGTGTGTGAAACTATTAATGGGCAAGTGTTTACAAGTATTTCTGGGGTTTTTTATTGTTTGAAGCATTTTAATTAGATTTGTTTAAAGCATCAAAGCTGATAGTGGTTAGAATATTTTCAATTACAAATATGTAATTTGGACCTCACTTGTTATATCATTATTTATTTAGAAAATAGCTGTGCCAGAACAGATGCAGTTTTCACACCCTATCCTGGATTTAAAAGTCATATAAAGGGTAAGCAACTCTTTTAATACCTATTTAAGTGTCCAGATATAACAGCAGTGATAAGTTTTTGATATCAAAACTTTTTATAGAATGCTCAAAAATGCAAACTTAACATATTGATTTTTGACTCCAGTGAATACTTTTACATCTTCTTTTATATCTTCAAGGTTTTAAATCCCTTAACTGCTTCAGTAAATTAATGTTTAGGCACTAAAGACTGAAACAAAGTAGCCTATTTTCATTGTTGGAAAGGAAATGTGGAAAAGATAAAGCAGGACAAAGAGACTGAACAATACTTAGCTTTTCTTCTAAGGTGAAGCCATCAGTAAGGAATTGAGATTGAATAGGATTATCTTCTATTTTTCATTAGTTGGTGTAAGTGTATTTTGGGACAGTTCTAAGACATAGATTTATAAGAAGTGACAAGCTGGAGAATGAGTTTTTCACTGCATTGTTTTTTGGAAAGGAATTAATAATATAAAAATTATGTCTAACAGAAGTTGTGTATAAAATACTGGTTGTTCATCAGCTACTCTCTATGTGTACGCAAGTTACCCATCTTGACTAACAAACAAAATACCCAAAATGAGAATGAAAGTAACCCTCTTTTGCATTTTTGAGAGTGGCAATATTCAGTTATCTTCTTGATGTTGGTCGTAGAAACCAATTAATTATTTTGAGTTCTATAATCCAGAATAATACTGTAAAGCACAGTAAAAAGTCTTGAAGGGTATGGTGAGCTGAGAAGGAAATGGGGAAATGAGTTTGATTTTAGAATTTTTCACAAAGAACCTCTTTCAATAGTCACTGTTTTAAAGTGAGTGTTAATTTGTTGGTTGGATGGCAGCATAATACAGGAAAAAAGGGAAATTTGCACTTCAAGGAACAGTTCATAACTGAAACGTGAACAACACTTAGGAAGGAATTGGAAGTAAAACCAGCATAAATTAAAGCAAGAATGTGGCATGTGGCCTTCATGAAGTATTAAGTAGGATGGTGTGTGTGTGTGCTTCAGCATCTGGCCAATATAGTCTTTAAATCTGCAGTACACTGCAGTAGTTCTGTGAGGAGGAATTACTTAAGTAATTACTTAAGGAATTACTCTGATTTAGTGAGAAGTGAGCAAATCTTCTGATGAAGACATGGCTCGGCATGGGTAAAAGACAGTCCCAGAAGCAGCTGAAGAGTCACTAAAGCTTTTACCCAAATGACAAAAATTAGAAGTGAACTTCGTTTGTATTGGTTCTTCCAGTTGTGTACCTCCCTTCATCTTCATGTATTTACAATACTTCCTGTAATATTAGGTCTGGCCTTTTCTTTGCATTCATAAAAGCTCACATGTACAACTGCTGATATAGATATCAAGGTTTCTGCTGTTTATCAGCAGCTGATGACAAATTCTTGACACTGCCATTCTCCATGACTGTGTATGACTAATTCTTTTACTTTGCATATATAAAATCCAAGGCTTATGTTAGGTTTAGTTACTCATGCAAAAAAAAAAAGAAAATGCGTTTACTTGAACTTTTGATCTCAGCGTGTGGGACCCTTCACATGCAAGACTTCTGTAAAACTGATTTAACACAGCTTTTCATGCTTCAATATTTTGATTCTTTTAGTTAGATCTCCTTTGTGTTTCATGTGCATATATTTGAAATTTTTTTTCTCTGTATCTAGTTTCTAGGGTAGTAAATACATATGGACCTCAGACTAGATCTGAAGGAACGCATGGGTCCAGTCACAAAGCCAGTGTACCCATGCATGATTGTGGAAACCAAGCTGTCGAGGAGAGATTGCAAAACATTGAGGCACACTTACGGTTACAAACAGGTTTGTATGATGTTTTAATTTTGACATTGGTGTGTATTTTTATACTGCAGTTACAATTACTGTGGTGAAACTGGGCAAGTCCATAAAAACTGATGCTGTAAAAAAAGTGGATGGATCCCCTGAAGGGTTTAGTTCACCCCAAGTACGGTGATCTAGTGTTTAGGGCTTTATGCCCAAAATGGAGCCCAGGTTTATGCCCAGTTTGAGATGCTGAGTTAGTACACTTGTACACTTTCTGTAGCAGCAATAAGAGAAAGGCACATCAGAACAGGATTTAAAGTAATATGGAATATCTGGAGATTTGGGTTCTCAATAGCCACTGGAGTCCTGCCTTGACCCACGAAAAGCTGGCTTTAGGACTAAGGGCTGCTTCATGGACAACGTGTGGGCTGGTGGTAGAATCAACACAAAGGATGACCTGAAACCTTTTCCTAAAGATGGATGTTTCCTGAAATACATTTAGGTGTAAAGCTTATTTCCCAGAATGTGGTAAGCTTGTTGTCACTATTTCTCTTCAGACATGCAAACGTGAGTCCATACCTTTCACTAAAATAAATCCCATAGCCATCAGGGTACTGATGTTTCTTAGGTAGATTCTTTCCTCATCCCAGATCCTGTTTTCCATAATATGGCACTGAGGCACAATGGTGCTCTTATCAAGGAGGAATTAGTCTTTTATTAAAATTATTTTCAAAACAGAAGCCAAATCTCCATCTAGTAAAGTGAATTTTCTACACATGATACTGTGGACACACTTGATTTTTTTTGTCTTCTGAATGCTGAATAGATGCCAATCCATTATCTTAAAAATATTTGAAATGTTGACTAGTTTGCTAGATTCCTGTGATTGCATAGTGGATTAAAGTTCTCTGGCAGCAAGGGGAGAGTAAGATACGCATGGATACACTTGAGGCAGCAGTTAGAACTTGATGCTTAGCTCTATAGCTGTCTCAAAAATGCACTGGCTTTTGTGCATGGAAGTAGAATTTGGAAGTGGCTGGCCAGCATTAGGGTTACAGTGTGTAGCTTTGGAACCTATGCATATCAGGGACAACGATTGGAGGTAGCTAAGGAGGGATCCTTGCTTCCAGGTTGTGCCAATAAAAGGTAATTGAATTTTGTTTGAAGGAATGTATCAGCTAAACTAAACTATAGTATAGGTTAAGAAGATGGAAACATGCAACACCAGCTCAGCTCCTGTTCAAATCAGCATTCATGGGGAACGTCTCAATATATTTGATGCATACCCCAGCAGCTGTGCAAAAAAATACTCATCTAAGCAGGTAACATACCTCAGCTACCTGTTCCATGAGTTTTTGCTTCCAGCAACAGAAAGAGTTAATCTTGACTCACTGGCTGCTTTTCAGAACAGCTTCTAGTGTTAGTACTGCTCTTTTCCCTTTAAATTAAGAGAAAGCAATATTAAGAGTGATAGGTTAGCCAATTTAATTAGTAGGTGCTGAGTGTTGAGAACAGAACTGAAGGAGTGAAGCTACCTGCACGATTGTTTCTTTGAAGAGACTAAATAGATGAATGGCAAAAGAAAGAAAACCAAAAAACCCAAACCCCACATTAGTGCTTATTTTGGTCGTTTGTGGACTAGAACTGTCTTGTCTAGCAGACCCAGAAATAATAGGAAATGAGTGTCAAAAAGTAAAAGCTTGCTATGGCCTTGGTTGTCAATGCAGTTCAGAACCAGACTATCATTTTAATTGGAATAGCCAGTACTCAGTTGTGATAAACAGTTATTTTATATAGTTATTTAATTATAGAATACTATGGAGTGCAAATAAGATGCTTTCTAAGGCTGATCCTTTGATCGGTTCTATTTTTACACGGGGAAACATGCCCAAGCTTCTGTAGGATAGATGAAAGCAGCAAACGGGTTGAGGTGGGATTTTTTTGGTGTTGCTTTTGTGGTATGAGTGGGTTTTGTTGTGGGGTTTTTGGTTGGGGTGGTTCTTGGGTGAGCTTGGGGCTTTTTTGTTTGTTTGGTCATTTTTTTGATTTATTTTTCCAGTCCTCTGTTATTCAATTCAATACACACATTCCCCACTCCTGTCCTCCCATCTATGGTCAGGCAAAAGCTGTATTCTTTGTCAAGCACAACTCATACTTGTCCTCTAACCTCTGATGCTCAGTGGAGATTGTTCTGAAAGAAACCTATCTTAGATATCAAAGCTGAATTAATGTGTGGTCTGCCATCTCATCTGTTCTCTCCTAATGCTGGTGTCAGCTTTGAAGTGGCAACATTTCACATATGACCAATGTATTGTAAGAGTCATCATTAGTTGTTTCAGGAGCCTTGACAGACAGACATATTTCAGCCAACTACATGGAGTTGTCTTACTGCTTTCATTGACTGCACTGGCTTATCAATCAGGTTTTACCCTGGATCATATTAATTATCCTTCCTTTATATTATTCCATCCATTTATTTTGTTCAGCTACTGGTTGATAGCTAATCTTGAAGAATTCAAACTTTCAATCTTTAGTTAAATAAATTATTCAAGCGCTTTTCCTGATTTCTTTGCATTACTACTGATGTATTTAGGTGGTCCAGTTCCAAGAGACATTTATCAGAGAATTAAGAAGCTTGAAGATAAAATCCTTGAGCTGGAAGGACTGTCTCCTGAATATTTTCAATCTGTAGTAAGAAATTTTCTCACCTTCTTTCGGCATATCTAAGTGTGTTTGTGCCTTTTGTGCTTGAATCTTTGATGAGATTCAGTGGAAAACTTAGAGAGCAGACACTTTTAATAAAGAGCTCTGGCTTGGTGTAATGGTTATATTGCATGTAGACCATCCAATCAAGTTCATATTTAACTAATTTCTTACTCAAAAGAAGAAAGTATCTGTTGGGGAAAAAATTGCTGCCACCCAAGCTTAACTAATTTGTAAGAAATGTGTCAGAGAGGTTGTATTTCTCCCCCTTGCCATAAAATCTGAAGTGCTTCTTATGTCAAGAAAATTGACTGAAGTTTTGATTTTTGATACAAATCATTAATGGCTTAAAACAGCTGAAATCATTCAGGCTTCTGTACATGATCTGATTGCTAACAATACATGAATAACTTCCAAAAGGATGAGAGAGTAAACTGTTTAAAAATTGCTTCATGTAATTCTGTGATTTAGTTTTCTTTATTTCTGGTTTTCAGGAAGGGTTCTGTCTCTCTCTGAATAGTACACCTTAACCTTCACTCACCAAAGGGTATTAGGGCAAAGAGAACATTAGTTTTTACTACATTAAGCTTTGTTTGACTTTAGAAATTTCTTGTCTGTTATCTTGCTCTTCTTTGCCTATGTAGCAATAAGAATGTTTCTTTTACTGTTGATTGCATTTTAATTTACATCTTCTCCCTTGAGACCAGCCAAAGCAGAGTCAATTAATAAAAATCAATAGCAATAGTATGCATTTTGTTTAATTTTTTAATTTGTGTTGGAGATCAGTAAAGTTCTTTATTTGTGAGGCTATTCCTTCGAATGGCTGAAAACCAAAAGTTAAAACAGTTACACTTTCATAAGCTGAAATTTCTATTGAAAATGCTTTAGGATCTCTAGAATGAGGATCAGGGAAAAAATTGTGACAGTGGCAATAGTAGTGTTGCACATTTTTAGTGCAACAATTATGCAATTAGCACATTTTATCCAAATTTTTATTTTTTTGCATAAATACTGGTGTGGATATAGGCAAATTTTAGGGACAAAAATATTGACAGTTTCAAAAGCTCAATTCTGTCTGAAGGAAGCTTCAGTTAAATTGATAGTTGTTGACTGCCAAGTATGGGGAAGCTTCAACAGCTTCTGACTGCTCTCCAGTAGTATTTCTCATGATCCAAAGTACTTAATTAGAAAAAAGGTTTCTTTAATCTATGGAATGGCAGTCAGTGTTTTTTCTATACTTTAAAGACTCTTGACAATGCTGTTACAGAATTATTTATGATCTTCTGTCAGTGCAACATTAAGTCTGTTTTGATTGTCTTTTCTTCAGAGCTGTTCTGGCAAGAGGCGAAAGGTTCAATCTCCCCATGTAAGTGCTATTAACTCTTGTTTTTCTTTAGTTTTGAGTGGAAAGTATGGAGAAGTTCTTTGAAGCAAGTATGTAAGTTCTCAGAAGTAGCAGCATCAGTATTGGATAGCTTGCTGCCAAAGAGAGGGAAGGAGACAGAAAGCTAATGGAGGTTACAAGGAAATGAGTTTTCTAAGAATATATACTAGGGTTTTCACCAGTTAGGAGGATGACAGAATAAAACAAATGTGTAATGCTGTTAATCAAGCTGCGAGTAACAGGCAATTTCTGTATTCTGATCAGCCCTCTATTAATGTCTTCTGGGCTTCTTTTGTGGCTTAGTGGTTTTTGTTGATTCAGTTTTTTTTCTTTCAATTTGCTTTATTGGTTTATGAAAATACAAAAGTAGAAAGGCTGGCTTGGCAGAAGATTTGCAGAGGGACCCAACATTATAGCAGATATTAACCTGTCAGTAAGACTTGCCATTTTCACAACACTTTTACATAAGGGATTGCATTTACCATGTACCTCTTAGGCCACAAGAGAGAAGTTATCATTGGTGCAGGTGGGACTATGGCTGGAACCTTGTCTGCTCCTAGCTATCACCCTTGGAGACAGATGGACTGGAGAGAATGCTTAGAATGGAATATGGATCATCTTGGACTTGAGAAAGTAGGCTTATTTAGGAAAAAAATGACCTGCATAGAGTGAAATATTTTTAGAAAAAGAATGATGACCAGCTTGTGTAAGACGACATAAAAAAATTGTCAGGTCAAGTGGCATAGAGGAACTCGATGTTGGGCAGTAGGGAAAAAACCACCTTTAGCTATAAACCCAAGTTCTGCAAAATCTAGGTAGTCTCATCCAGAGTTTTAACATGAAGGGATTTCTTGGGTTTTTTTATGAGCAGATTAAACAAGCGTCTAATAGAAGTAGCATGAATATATTGATCCATGATTAGGACTGTCTTTCTTGCAAGTTTACATTCTTTTTCCTTCAAATTCAAATAGGCAAAGACTAGATTCAGACAATTCTGCAGAAGTAGTTCTGTCACTTAGTGCAATATGCAGTGACCTCAAGTATCAAGTGGTAAGCCACTTCTCTAGCAATTATGAGATGTAAATGATTGTGATTTTTATTTTGTTCTTTTAGCAGAGCTATTCACTGGCTGAACTTGATGAAAAGATCAATGCTATAAAACAGGCATTACTGAGGAAAACAAAAGAAAGCAAGTCCAAGGAGGCTGAGCAGCTTCTTCGATAAAAGTGTTTTCAGAATCCTCATTGTGATTTACACATACCTGAACCGTAGATCTGAGTAGTGTTCATCAGACATGACTAGCAATGAAGACAAATCATTGCACATAAGCTCCTTTCGCATGATCTTGAAAGCTTTCAGACTAACTTGTTTAAAAGCAGCTTTATTAATGAAATAGTTACTTTAAAATGAAGAATGTTTCAGGAATAATAATAATAATCTGTTCCCTTCTGTTATAAAGGAGGACTGCAGCATTGTTAGTATTTGAAAAGTCTTAACCTGCACACAAAAGCTACATCTCACATGCAATTCTTGGTGATTAAGTATTCAAAACTACTATCTTTTGGATACTGTTCGTGTAAGTAGTTTGCATAGACCTGTGAAATTAAATTAAATACTTCCTCAGAAGTAAACTGACTTGGGGAAAAAAATTACCAAAACCTTGCAGAAGGCATGCTTACCTGTGGGGTTTTTTTCTGTATTTATCACTGTTTTTACAGCTGTTAGAAATGCAGCAAATTGCATTTTTGTGTGACAGATATTTATGGAAATCCTATATGTGTAAATAAAAACAACTGTTCTTCACTTTCAGTGTCTTGTGGCAATTCAGATTTCATAACCTTTTCACAGTGTATTCTAAAAACCATCCCAGAGGAGAATTTGAGGAGCATGCCTGCAAGGCACCAACTTCCATTCCATATGCATGCTTACATGACTTTTGAAGCATGAATGTTAGCTTAAAGTCAGACCTTTGGCCAGACAGTGGAGATTGTGTCGTGACTTTTTGTTTGGTTTTGTTTGTTTTTTAATAAACCGTTTTCTATTTATACAAATTCTTTTATTTACTGTCTGTCATTATTTCAGTTTAGAAGAAAAGTGGCTGTTACTGAGGGTGTTTCACATAAACTGCTCTGCTTACAGCTGTCATATTTTTGATGTCCCTGTATCAGTTTCTGTGACAGGTGATATGAACAGTACTGACTTGACACAGCCTTTGGAAGAATAAGTAGGTGTTTTCTGTGACCTTGTCTTTTTATCCAGAACAACATTTGTTATAGCAACTGCAGCTCATGTTTCTCTGGAGGTGAACCAGCAGAGATGGGAGAGAAAGCTACTTGAGCTCTTGTCTTGGGCTCCAGGAAGGATGAAGTATGCTAGTAACCTCTAAGGTGCTCCTTCTAGGAAGATATCTCAAATACAACAGTGGATACACAGAGGTACTGGTGCAGTTGGAAGATTGTCATGTGTGTTATATATCAGTACAGTCTCCTACAGAGACAACTTTTGTTATTTTGCCATTGTTGAATATCCTATTACAGTATTTTATGAGGGATGTTTTTGTGAAGCAGCACAGTGAGGTGCAACTTTCTTACTTCAAGTAGATAAGCTTTACTTCTTTTTTTAGCCCTCAGGCAGGGGAGCCAGAGCTTGAAAGAGTATACCACAATGTGGGTATAGTTGCTACACCACACACTTCAAACAGTAATTGAAAGAGTGGTAGGAGGTGGCTGTTACAGGGCCAGGAGGAATGCCTGAAGGGATTTAGCTTTTATAACGCAGTAGCCTCCACTCATGTGCGTTGTAATACTGGTAGCACACGGTGCATTTGCTGTAGAGGTATTTCTGCAGTAGGTCATTTCCTTTGGAAAATTCTGGAGCGAAGCTCTAGAAGATATTACTTGGCAGATCCTAGGCCTAAAATATTTGTCTAGTATTAAAATTCTGTGTTGTTGGTTTACAATTGGACAAGCTCCTATGTATATATACATAGGAAAACCTGCAATCCTCGTCAGGGGCCAGTTCTTGAAATGAATTGCAAACTTCTGATTTCCTCAAGAGATACTGGTTACTGATACAAAGACCACATTAGCTGTTTCAAACTGGCTTTTTCTGTAGTGAATTACTAGCTATTTGAAAGATTTCTTGCTTTGTAACTCTCCTCTTTCTTAAGATGGCAGTAAGGTAGCAGTTAAATGTTAAAAACATAATGAATGGCTAAGGAAACAACAGCAGATGTACTCTGGATGGTAATTTATTAACCCTATATAATCTATCAAATGTGTGTGACAGAAAAACTTGATAAAAGTCCTGTGGCATTCATCTTTGTTCCTAGTCTTTTGCCATTCTTTGGTTTCAAGTTCTTACTTTCTTGAATGCTTAATGTCAATGTGCCTATACTGTAAAAATTCAGGGGCAAGATATTCTCTGCTATGAGCTGAATGTTAAACAAACTTGCGTATTTCAGAGGTTTGCCAGGCTGTTGCAAGTTTCCCTTCCTCTGCTGTATGACTTTATGCAAAGACACATAGAGGAACAGGCTGCTCTTCTCTGGTTCAGTGCTACTGGTCTTACCAGTTTATTCTTTCTTGCCTTTTGTCTCCTTGGGTTTTACCTTCTCAACTAAATTCCACTGTCAGGACTGTTTCTGCAGATTGATGCGCCTGTTGCTATACAATAGATGTTCCTTCCATGTTGCAGCCAAGTAGAGGTGTACAAAAGTACAGAAGTACAAAAGCACTTAGTTCTTGCACAGGCAAACTTCAGAGAAATAGACTGGTGGAGTCACACCCTTCCATCCCTGAGAGAAATGCAGCAGATGGAAGCTGAGCAAGAGTCAGAAGAACCCTGAGCCTCTTGCCATCAGGCAGAAGGAAGGAACCTAAAAGACAGGAGGGATTGGAAACAAGTCCCTGTTTGAAAGGCAGGAGAATCCCCTACCAGCCTCTTGCCTTCTCAGGTACACTTGTAGAACTCAAGCAAATGCTAGTGAAGGTGAAGGTCCACCCTAGGGTTTACCCAGAGCAAGTCAGTCAGCCAGACACATTGCAACTATGGATTTTAAGAAAGGAAGAAGGGTAATTATTGTAGTGATGTCCTTCTCAGGGAAATGGGGGAACTGTGTATGCTGGCTGGATCCATCCCAAAGTCTGCTGCTTCCCTGGGGTTCAGGTAAGAAATGTTATGAGGTGATGAATAACATCTGAATATTACCCACTTCTAATTGACTTGTCAGTCAGGGTTGTCAGTAATGAGGCAGAAGAGAAAAGTTCCAGGGCAGTTAAAAAAGACTTCAGGATGCTAAGATAACTGGTTGAAGAGATAGGATCACAGGTGCTGTTTTCCTCAATCCCTTTGGTAACAGGGAAGAATGATAAAAGTGAGCTTTTTGCCTTTCCAGTTTTCACTGTAAATGACTTAATGGCATCCTTGTACTCTTCCTGAGTTGCCTGCCCTTTTTTTCAAAGGGTATAAACTCCTGGTTTTCCCCTGAGTTCCAGAAAAGCTCCCTTTTGAGCCAGTCTGGTAGTCTTCCCTGCTGGCTTGCCTGTGAGCGCATAGGGACAGCCTGCTCCTGTACCTTCTTATAGCATGCCAGTCTTTACACCACATGTTGATCAGGTGGGTTCTCCTGTTCCTATTATCATTCTTCCCGGTTACCACCCATATTTGTGTTACACAATATTAATTCTGGATAGAAGGTGTTCCCATTTGGGAAATCTTGCACCAGACGTAACTGCAACCGATTGCAGGATGATACATTGCAAGGTTCAGATGAAATCCTGCAAACCTTTCCCTCACGTGTCCAATTAAAATTCCAGATAATTAGGAATTATTGCTTAATTAATTTACCCAGAACAGGGTTATCATTTTTCTAGTGTACAGATATTCCACACTATCATAAACTGCAACCTTACTGTGCTGTAAACTGACAAGAAAAGAAAGAATGACCATTGAATGTATGTCCTGCTGGAGAGAAATTGCAAAGCCTTCCAGGCTGCCAAGGCACTTACCTGAGCCACATCTCTACTGCCCCGGTGTTTGCAAGGAGCATGCTTTGAAGGAAATGCTAAAAATCCCTGTAGCCAACCAAGAACTGAAATGATAACTTTGTTTCCAGGACAAGGACTCAAGAAGGACTTTACTCCAAAGTTCAATATACAAAATTCACACATAAAATTCTTTCTCCTTATTTATGCTTACTTGAAAGCTGATCTATTGATTTTTCCAGGTTTTGTCAGAGTCCAATAGCCTGTGTTTCATGCTGCACCTCAGTTATTAAGGGCTTCCAGTTACAAGATAAAAAGGATAATTGTACAACACTGTAAATTTGGAATTAATTATTTGAGTAAAATGTCTAAGAGCATCACTATTATGCCAAGAACATTTGTCTCACATTGCTGTGAGAGATGTAGTAAAACATTGGAGCTTGTGTTACAGTTCTGCAATGTGTGCATGATCAGTTTCTTTGCTTCAGGCTCCCCTGAGTAGGGAGCGATTCAGCTCTAGGAGGCTAATTTCTTACAGTTGAGTGCAGGATTTTAATAAATAAACCCAAAAGTGAAGTGCCCTTTTGAACAGCCCTCATATCAGCAGGTAATATCAGTAATTTAGAAAACTCAAACCATTCACCATTCTATCCAACGTATTGTGATCAGTCCTGGATTATTTATTTATTTATTTAATACATCACAATTTATCTCTTTTGTTTTAATTAAGACCTTACAACAATACTGAGAAGTTTCAACCCCAGAGTGCTGAAAATTAATTTTTTGAAGGACGAGTAGTCAAAATACTGAATAAAAGTAAATTTTTGATTGATCAGTTTACAAATCATTTGCACCAGTGAGAAAAAACAATGCATTTTCTACAGAAGCAGGTGCTGTAGCAGTAGCCATCCTCTCCTCAATGAAAACCTGGAGGGCTTTGAAGGGGTAATAAAAAGTCTCTGGAAAGATTCCCTTACAGATACCTTTTCCCTTGCCCCATAAAGGTGTGTGTTTTCCATAACCCTTCCTGTTGAAAAGTTGTCAAATGCTCCAGGCTCCTGTAGCTGTAGGGCTCTCCGTTCAGGCATTCTCTCACAGGAACCCACATAATCCTCTCACAATTGCTCATTACCTCAAAGCATGACAGAAAGTGGATGAAACTATCCCCAGCCCTGCGGCTTCCTAAGGATCCAGGCAACCCAAGGATCCAGCCTGGGTCCAAAGGGGGTGGGCTATGTCTTGCCCTTGCTGCCAGCATTGCACTAGCCCAGATCAGGTGCTCCTGTGGTTAGGAGGAGGGTTTGATGCCACATCAGATAATCTATCCCACCCAAAAGCAGTGAGACCCAACTCAACGGGTCTCCAGGAGACAAGTTTTCTTGACACTTCATCCTAGGATATATGAATTTGACTTCTGACTTTAAATGTTATCTGATGAAGGAGAGGTGGGAGAACATACTGTAGAAAATTGATTCAGAAATAGGAAAAAAGAAAGCACAACTACTTCTGTAGATCTAATGAAACTGCTTTGTCATGGACAAAACACTTAAAAATAACAAAGAAAAGAATAGGCATTGTTTGAAGGTATTATCTAGAAATCATCTAAATTTTTAAAGGTTAATTAGTGTAATTTACCCATCTTGATTATTAAAAAGGGTTATTCATGAACAATAAACGTAAGAGTTCAATCCATTTTATTTCCACAGTTGATTCATCCACATCTGATTAACTTTTTATGACCATCTAATTGATTTGTAGAATTCTGTCCAGTACAGATGGGCTACTGTTCATGACTACTTTCATAGCATTTATATTATTGTTGCTCTGATTTTTATTCAAGGCCAAACAGAGGGGAATATGAGAGCGTGATGCTCACCTAAACATAACAATGACATTAAATTTCTATTTGGCTCTGAGACAAGAATAGACTTGTAGAGACAATCTACTATGAATACAAATAAGTTGTTTATACATAAATATAATAACATTTCTTACTTAATTATGAACTATTTCACCGGTTCTACAATGTGCTGTTATCAAGTTTTGTAGCAACAGCCAGGCTAAATCAATTGTCACAAACTCATTTGCCTCAAAACTAGAATTATACACCTACTAATGCTTGTGAGAGAAAACAAGCTGTGCCTCTGTAGCCTGTTCTGTGATAATTCTAATAACCCTCTAATATGCAGTCTCTTATACAGCTATACATGCATATGCTACATTATTTCATACATAGTTAATACATACACAATTTTCCATTTAATGGAAACTGTTACTCCCCCTTGAGTCGTCAAGGCTAGTGGAGGCTGGATAGCAGCTTCCCATCACAGTCTCTTCTCTTACTGAAAACACATAGCATGAGCAGGTCTTCACCAAGCTCTGGTCTGTAAACCTGTCTCTTGCTCTGTTTTGTTTCTGAGTCTTCTGAGTATATCAGGAATCGTATGAAAGTCCCACACTGTAGTTACCTTTATACAAAAGAATTGTCAACCTAAATTATTTAAATAATGAAGAAACTTCCCTTAATTTCCTAATACTTTAACCTCCACTTCATGTTGTTGGAGCTTCATGCATATAACCTGTGTGTGTATTAGAAAGAAAGAAAGATGTCTGCAAAGTAATTACAGTAATGAGAGGCACACTTTATGCCGGTAATTTTGTACACCTCATGTTTGCTTAAACTAACCAGATGCTTCTCTGGCCAAGAAGGTATGTAGTATCAAACAAGGTCAAATCTCGAACTACAGCCTTTGCACAAAACTCATGAAAGAAAAAAAATACACGGATTGTTGCCTTCATGTATGCATTAATTTTTCAGAATTTGTTGTCACAAGTATAGAATCATAAAATGGGAGAGGAAGGCAGAAAGAGCCATCTGTTCAATACAGACTAAACTACCATTGAAGGAAGGCAGCCTGTTCAGATTACACAGATTAATTAAGCAGATTCTACTGCCTCTAGCTTCAGTGACAGGATGCAACATCACACTTCCTGAATTATCTACCACGGTTTAACGGTGAGACAGCACAGAAATTCCCCGGTGCAGCAGAAAACCTTCATTGACGTGTTGCAATGGCTTATGATAAACCATTTCTTACACTGTGGGGATGAGAGACCTTCTCCTCTCACACTCATAATTCTTCATTAGTATATGTCCCAAACAGCAAAGGAGGAAAAATACTGCAAAACAGTGAGTATTTAAAAATTAGTATGTGAGAAGTTGTTGATGATAATTGCTTCTTACCCATGGAGAAACACCCTCCAGCACAGGCTGAGGGGTGCATCAGTTCCAAACTCACACTTGCAGGGAGTGTTTCATCATCATTTTGGTTTTACAAGAGCATGGATCAAATGAAAACTCTTCTTGCCTGTGGATACCCCTTTAATACAGGACTTGTGTATATGGACTTGTCTTTTAGCTGTGCCAAAGTGTTTCACTGAGGGCCTCTAATGCAATTACAAGTCAAGCAAGCAGTGAACGGAAAAAATAGATATAGCAAAGGTGAAAAGCTATTTCAGATGCAATTTGAAACAAGACAGAGAGTCAACAAGAGACAAAGTAAGGTTGTTCCAGGTACTGAAGCCGCAGAAGAGAAGACACTTACCCAGTGCAGATAGCTATACAGGTAGAGAAGAGACCAGGGTGTTACAAGATGTGCCAAAGGAGACTGCCAGAGATTGACCTTGCAGGATGCTACACAGAAGGGCTGTTAGCACAGAGGAGATGAAAACAAAGAAAAGCAGTCTGACAGAAGAGGAAGGAACCAATTCTGGTTACATGACTCTGACAGGTTGCTGCTGCTGCAGGTTGCACAGACACCAAGAAGTCTAAAGGTTATCAGGTCATTAAATGCATAGAGGAGAGCTGTTTCTGTGCAGAAGGAAACCAGACTATTAGTCCCTCAGAACCTCTCAAAAAAAGGCGTTTCTGACTCCTAGCGACACAGAGCTCCACCATTCTGCCTGCAACAGCTACAGGCTTCAGGAACCAATTTTCTCTCAAGTAATATCAATGTACCAGCTTATAACAAGGGTTCATGGTTCTTGGAGAATTAAGAATGGAATTGGCTTCACAATCTAGTTTTTATGGAGATTGTATAGTCATTTTTGTAACTCCATAGACTTTATTAATTACAATATATATTTGTTAAATCCTTTCACTACATCAGTCATCCAAAGATTGCTGTGTAGCAACAGTGAATGTTACTTCCTTGTGTCCTTCTGAGGGAAAAAATTTAGTACAGCAAGATTTAGAAAAACAGGTTTAGCAGGTACTAATCACCAAGAACAAGGCATACCTTCATGGCAAGAAAGAAACGCTGCTATCCTTCTCACCCTGTCCCAGAATGCTCCCCGTGACTCCAGCTGCTTTGTATTTATTTTAGTCACTCCCATTCTTGATGAGTTAGCTATTCAATCATGGGTCCCTTTCCCACAGGCTCTCCCTTGCTCAGATTACTACCCTTGTCCTCTACTTTTCTGCCAAGCTTTTGGTGATCTTCTCATTATTCACTGCTTGGAACATATGAAAAAGCCCACTGGGATAAGGGAAGTCCTTGGAATGCTGGCAGTGTGTCACTATAAGGATGACATGCTGGTCTCACTTTTAAAGCAATGCACCCTCAGTTGAAGTCAGCAAAGGCCTGAAATAAAGGGGAGTAGAAACAACAAAAAACAAAGAATTCAATTAGACTAAATACAAAAGTCAATATTCTGGGAGAAAAGATGTTATCATGGTTACAGCTCTCTGTTGAGATTTAGCAGGGACTGATCCAGCGCTTTACTGGTGAAGCTCTGTGCTAGCCAGTTGATCTTTCCATGTTTTATCCCTCAGTTTCCTGAAAGTAAACGGTGATCATAAAAACCAGCTGTCTTATAAGGTTGGTGTCATGATAGATCAAGAAATGTTCAAGATGCATTTAGGTCCTGCACTTAAAATGGTACCTGGAAAAAGAATAAGCAGACTTTTCAGTATGATCTTTTCTTAGCAATGCTATGGAGTAAAGACACCTGAATTTTACTGTGTTCTGCTGCTGCAAGACTTTAGGTAAAGTACTGGTACTGCAGCTGAATCGAAACAAGGACAGTTTTACAGCTACTGAGACCAAAGAAGTGCAGGCAGAGCTATGTGTGCAGGCAGTTTCACCACGAAATGTCATCACAAGCTCCTTGAGCCACTAGAACACTCTGCTTTCCCTTGTGGCTCCCTGCCTGGAACAAACTTCTTTTCCTCCTTGGCCCCCCTCCTTGGGCCATTCCCAACACTTGGCATCACTGCTTGTTCACTGCCCTGCATCCAGGTGGGTTCGGAAGCAGAAGCAAGACCTCAAATGGGAAATTCATCCAAGCAGCATAGCAAAACTTCTGTTCTGATTTGAACCATTATGTGTGGCTGCTTAAGAATTTACAGTTATTCTGTTCCTACTTTTTGACCCATAAAAATCAGTAAAAAACAATTTGAAAAAATTCATTCCCTTAGGAAGACATCGTTTTTGAAGGCATTTCTTTGAAGAAAAATTAATACCAGTCTCTCTCTCATCTTGATACTTAGATGTCTCAAAGAAAGAAACAAAAACAAAATCCAGAAACATATATGCTGGTTTTATCTGTGCTTGTTTCACAGAAATAATGTGTTCAAATTGAAAGGAATGAAGGGGTGTGGGAAATATTGAAAAGTCATGAATCAATTTCAATCAATTTTAATTCCAGTATAAGAGGAAGTAATGCCACTTGTCGAAAACAAAGCAATCATTTCTGACAGCTAAATTTGCAAGAGATTTATTGCTGTCTGGAGAGTGGTAAAGCTGAATGCTTCCCTGCTTCTACCTCCTCATTAATTGACTTCCAGTGCTGTTTGATATATTTTAGTGAACTTTCTCTGCATCCTGTGACTCCTGCTTTTCCTCCCTTAAATCACTCTCCCATACAAAGAGAATTACTTTCTTTCCCAGAGTTTTAACTTGAAACTTGGATTTTGTAAGCAGCTGTTTTATAAAAATATTTTTATTAATTAAAAAATACATTGATTTAAAACAGTTGTTAGGAAAATTTGGAATGATAGATTAGAATAAAATTGAAAATAAAGACTGGGAAGAGCATCAAGTCCCTCTTTTGTGTCATTTTACTGTGTTTATTTCTGTCTTTTCTGGTCTGTGTGCACTTTATGCTTGAGATAAACCAAAATCCTCTGACAATGCTTATTCATCATTTAGCACCCGATAATAATTTTGACTAGTTGCTGCCTAAACATTTTACTAACTGATTTCCCCCTGAAATCTATGCATGTCATGGATTTTACAGGGATATATTGAAAAGCTGAACAATTTTGCTTTTGTATTACAAAGAAAGCAGGAGCATCCTCTAGACGAACACCACAAGGACCCAGCCCTCCATGAAGGTTTACAAGGAAAACACCTCAGTGGATGTTCTCCCTGGAAGGGAAGACCTTCCAGGGAAATGAAGGAGGTTTGCCCAAGAATCTTCAGGTTGTTAATTGCTTTTGGCCTTTAATTAATTTATAAACTGATTCCTCCACATACAATGAGCATGGGTAAATCGTGAAACAAACATGCAGATGGCAAACGGCACTGAGTATGAGCTGCATTAACCAAACTGTTTAACTGAGTTTTTCCACTGCTGATTTTAGGTTTTTGAACTGAAGAGGCAAAATGCATGCTCAGCAGAGCTGCTACCTTCCTAACACAGTCAAGACCTTGTCTGTACTTAAAGGGTGCTTTTTTCTAGACTATGCTGTTGCCTTTGGCAGCAGTAGGGCTTGAGAGACATGTGTTTCCTTGGCTGTACTGGAATTGTTATCAGAAGTGATCAAATATATTTTTAATGCAATATTATATTATTAAATATTATTTTTACATGCAATTCTGCGCATAGATGTTTTAAAATTAAAATTTACGAATCTTTTCTTTTTATCTGAAACCTATCTTCCCATAATATAGTTTGAAGCAAGTCACATTTTCCACTAAAAATTTAATGTTAAAAGTAGGAGGTTAACAGTGTCTAATTTCAATCCAACAGGTTAACAAGGGTCTAGTATCAAACCTCCATTCCACATAACAGGGCTCCTCTAAACACAGATCTCACCCACATTCTGGCATGTGTCAGAAGCCCTGGACTCAGATGAGAATTGGAAAATTTCCAAGATAATAGCAGTAGAAAACCCTGGAAGTTTTGAATTTGGCAGGAGATGTAAAAAGAAAAAAAAAAAAAAAAAAAAAAAAAAAAAGAAAAGAAAAAAGAGAGAGAGAGGGAAGACAAAAAGCCCTGCACAACAAAACAAACAAAAAACCACACTGCAGTGTGTACTTCATTTAAAATACACAGTAGAAGGAGAGTATTTGATTTGAAAATTTAAACATCTGAGAATAAATTCATTTACTATTCTTGAACAGATTATATCTCTGCCTTTTCTACAAGATGTGTTTTACACACTTATTCATACACACGAAGGAGGAAGCTTGGTCGGTGCTTCTACGCCCATTAATTGTGTAATTCCCTGCAGCACAGTGAAGGCAGCTGTAAGGGCTCCTTGCATCATTAAAGACCCATAGGACTGGGCCCATCTTTTGTTACGGATGTTGAGGTTGAGATCACTGTAACGAGAAACTTTCACAACTTTCAAAATACTGAGAAACAAGTATTTCATCTTAGATTTCACCCCTGAAGTCCGTCATTACCAGTTAACTAACCATTCCCTCTAAAGAGAGCCCACAAAGCAAAAGTATATTTTCAGACATTCAAGAGGCTGTCAACGTGACACCCAGTCTTCCAGGCAAATTCATTAGGCCAGAATTAAATACTTACTGTGGAGGAAAATATAGGAAGAGAAACTTGAGCCTTTGTCACCCATACTTTTGTTAACCTAGACTTTGCCAGATTTGCCGCATGTCACAACCGGTGCTTGCCGGGGCCATTGAGGCAACAGGAATGCATTTGCTTTGTGAAGTAGTTTCCGCTTGCATGTGACAAAGCAGCTAGCTGGCTAGTCAGCCCCAGTCAGTGTCTATTTATGGCAAAATGTCAAAAAAGAATGTCCTGCATTTGTGGCTCAACAATAATGAACATGGCTAAATCTGAAAATGAACAAAGGGAAGTGAACAGCTTTTTAAATCCTGAAGAACATTCGATTCTTGGTGTCCTTTTTGTCCCGATTGTTTGGGCTGAAGGCTATGAAAGGACCACCTGTTGGGCTGCCATTTTGGGATTGTGCTAAATGCAGGGATTGCATGAAAGAACACTTTCCAAAATAACCTGGTATTATTATTCACTTATTTTATAGTAAATCTGCATTCAGAACCTGCAGGAAAGTATAAGGCTTTTTTTTCTAAGTGAAATTTAAAGCTGTAAGTTCTCTATAAACACACTTACTGTGGATGCATGATTTTATAGGGACAATCGTGATTTTTTAAAAGGAGCTCAATTAAGCCTTTGATACTGCAATAAGTTCCTCTGTAATAGAAAACTAACCTTGTGAAGTAATAAGATGAAGATGTGATTAAGTTATGAAGGACTGAGTAACTCTCAGGATTAATTTAGCAAGGACCACTTGCACAAAAATGTAACTTAGGTATTTATTTTGTTCCTGGCACAAACTTGAAATTTTTAGTGAAGGCAATTATTTTTAATATCCATGAGAATATTCTTGGATGTAATTTGCTTTTGCTCATAGACTGCACTGAATTATGTTAGAATCTTACTGAATTTTGAGAAAGTTTAGCATAAACCAGTATAAACATTTTATTTAAAACTATGAAAGTAGTATTCAGTTTTCTATGTATCTTTTTTTTTGCACGGTCAAGTGATAATGATTAGTTACATAGGAAAATCAAAAGAAATGTTGCCTAAATTTTAAAAAAAAGAAAGAATAATTTTTGTTTTATAAACATAAAATCATCCAGCTGTAAGTTTTGAAGTTGAGATATTCACACATAGAAACTTCCACCTGTTTCAAATAAACACACCCGCTAATGTATTAACAAAGCAAACCTTTCTATGGCTCTTGAATAACCTCTCTTTTGAGACAATGTTAATAACATGTAGAAGAGCAAAGAACAAATGTGTTTTCCAAAATGTTTTCTTTTTACACCCATGATGAATTCTGAAGATTTTTACATAGCATCCCATATATTATTTTCTTCTTAAATATGGATGCCAATGTAAATTTATTGACATGTGTAGGGTATTTATGAGGAGGAGCAATGAGCCTTCTCTGTGGGTATCTGAACTTACATTCTCATCTCAAGCTACACAACACATATTTTGAAAAACTTTATATGAATTTTATCTGTCTTCATGATTGGAGCTGGTATACGCAATTAATTGGAGGGATAGCAGACAAGGTTTTCTACATGAGTAGCTGGATATATTTCCAGCTGCTTTCACCAGTTTCAAGCACAAAAGTTATAGCTAAAACTCAGGTAGTAAATCTCTTACGTTTTGCCTATTTTTCATCCTCAGAAAATTAAAGGCAGTTGTATGGCTGAAAACAAGCCATAAATATATTAGTGTAGATAAAAGAGATCTTGTTTCCTAGAAACCTCCTGTATATCTTAACATAGCAGAAACTGAGCTTAATGTACCTCTATTTTTGCAAGTTAGAACAGGATTTTAAATATATCACAATCGGTTAAAGTGACTCTTAGAAAATGATTATTTTGTTGGTCAAACTAAACTGCTAGTCAAACAGATTTTTACATGTGGATTGAACTATATTTCCTCCATTAGAGAAGAATGAGATTTTATGTGACTGTCAGTTCAGAGGGGGAAAAGGTGAGGTGGAACAGTGTACAATGCACAAGTATGAATTAGTGTCTAGGTTTATTGTTCACTGTGCAGTAAATGGTATGTACTACACACAGCTATTCTATTAGAGAATTATGGAAACTGAAGCTTGTGACCAAAAATTACTTATGTCTGAATAAAAACATGTATCTTTGGGAGAGAGACAATATGTTTGGAACCCTGAGGGTTAATGAGAGGTAAACTGGTGAAGGGGGGGAAAAGAGATAAGGGAAAAAACAGGAGCTGAATAGATTAAAGAAGTGATTCAGTGGGAAGCATTGTTGATCACAGCTAGGTGTCAGAAGCAAACTAGAAAAATGGGAAATGCTTTAACATTGTCAGGAAAATAATATTAAAAAAAAGAACTTATACCACATAGGAAAAAGAAAATAAGAAATAATAAAAGGCTTTCAGGCTTTCTTTGTTATGAATCAATGAAAAATAGTGCAAGCAAGCAAGAAAGAAAGCACTGAAATGGAACCTCTCCAAAGGTATCTTGGGGAGAGGGGCTCATTGTCCCATTCTTTTCACATCAAGAATTTAATTTTGCATTCTCTTTGTCTGTCTTGAGATATACTTGCTGTTATTCTACACTGGTTACTTTTTTTTTCTTTTCATCCACTTAGGTAGCCTACACTGGCAGAGAGAGCCAGAATGGGAGAAATCTAGCCACGAATTAAATCCTGCTGTCCCCCGCCAATGTGATTCTTGAATAAAGTTTGAACTGCACTCAAATGCAGAGTGGCATCCTCTTTCCTGAATACTAGAGGGAACTGCAGTTCTTCAATTTCCCTCATTTTCCGTTCCCGTTTTAACATCTGTTTTTAAAGAGAAATTACATGTCCGTAGCATCCAGATTTCATTATACCCCTGCTACACAGGATGCAGATATACCTTACAGAACTTGATTACCCACACTTCACTTTAAGCAACTTCTACAAAAAGGTACTGACTTATATTGTCCCTCTGAAAAGACCTACAGTAAAATGTTATTAGCAGAAATAAAAAAAAAAAACAACCCAAAAGCTATTTGCTTTTTAGTGCCAGGGACATTCCGGTTCTTATGTACGTCAACTGTTTACACCCATCCCCCATGAATTCCTAAGACAGTTTCTCTTATATTAAGCTTCCTTTTGGTGCCCATAGCAACACCATCTAGTACTGAAATGTTCCTGCAGGGTTTGCAGGAGTCCTTTCAAAACAAGATGCTGATTCTGCAGTTATTGCACACCCAGCTACTTGTATCAGATTTGTAGTCTGAATCCTCAACAGCACATGGAAGGCAATTCTTGTGGCCTCTGACTGTCCTCATCATCATCAGGGACAAACACGTCATGTATGTTTCGGTTTGTTTGGATTTTCTCCCCAAAACCAACTTGAGTATTTTTGAGTTTTGCATTTTGAGTTTGCAAACTTAACTGTTTGAAGAAATGGAAGAAGGTGGTGGGTTTTGCAATTTGAGATGATTCTGCTATTTTATTTCCATTTATCTGTCTCTAAACATGCAACTGACATGCAAATTGATCTATGCCCTCTTGTGTGTAGCTTGGGAGACACTTTCTGATCTTAGGACAATGGTGAGAAGGCAGAAAAGGTACACTTGGTTAAGAACCAAACGGGGAGAAGTTCATGGGACGTCCCAATGGCTGGCTCCTGCAGCTGGGGAACTTTTACCAGAGCTAATGTGCTGGGAGCCCAGGTCCTTTGGGACACATGGTAGGGGTCAGAGTCACCTCCACTGAGCTGAAACTCAGCAGAAACCACAGATGTACGTGGTGGGGCAAAAGGGAAGGGCCTGTGTCACTGCCGCTGCCCTGTCTACCTGTGTGCATGGGGATTGAGGAGGCTCTGAAACAGCTGTGTGAGCCTGTCTCCCTCCATGCCTTGTCCCTGCATGCTGGACATGTCAGCAGATTTCCACTGCAATGCAGAAGGCTGAGGAGGTACCCCAAGGTGTGCTCGGAGCCTCAGAGCCCCCTGTTCCAGATCGTCAGGCTGAAAAGAAATGATGCTGCTTTCAACCACCAGAGTCATGCCCACTGTCAGTACCAGTCATTTATAGGGTTTTGGCTAAAGAAATGGAAAGGATCAGGGTAGTGACAATATGCACTTTGTTCGTTCACTTTGAAAACTGCGTTTCATTTAAATTCTGTGTTGTGCCATGCTGCGTGCTAGAAAATGTACCCTAGGATATTTTTAAAGCTATGAAAGTTCAGTAAATGGAGACTTCTCTGCAGGACTCAGCTATTAAATCTTTGCTGGAAAGTGGGAGCCACGTCCATTAAAAAAATCATATTCTGGTAAGACTAATCACATCTTTGTACTACTAAAGTATGCTTGAATTCAGATGTTAATCGCATAAATATTTGCCAGTTATACATTGTGTAGAACAAACGCCGCAGTTTGGCAGAGTTAAATACCCCCTTATCTCTGAAGTTATCTTGAGAACATGGAAATATTTGGGACATGTGTTCAGGGTGAAGGCGGAACACTCGCCACGGTGAGGCAAAAACAATCCCTTCCCTTGCCATCACTTCTCGAGAGCAGAGTTCACCTGGAGTGCAGCTGCACGGACCCTGTGCTGTGCATGGCAGCGCAGGCTGAGCTCTGCTCCCTGCTCTGAGCACACCAGCAGTGCCCCAAGGAGGGCATGGATGCTGCTGGTGGATATAATATGGAGATATTGTAAAATATAACATTTGGCTTTTGTACAGAAAGTGGGCAAGGGGTGGTAAAGCCGCCAAAGCCCTGCTGGTGCTCTGAGAGATGCCTGATGTGTGGTGGTAAGGAAACTGAGCCAGGTGTGCAGCAGGCTTGTGCTCAGAATGGAAAAACAAGGCCTGGTAAAGGGGATAGCTTGAAACTCCTCTGGAGGAGATGGGCCAGAAATCACCCTCCTCTGGATTGGCTTTAGCAGTCATTCCAGAGCAGGAGTTAAGCTGTACAAACAGTGTCTGGAGGTGCAGAATGCACACATTTCTTTCTTGCAACTTTCACAGGTACTGTGAAAAAGGTGCAATTCTGAATAACTAAGAATTTGATTCTAAGTTTAATTTTGAATTTCCTGCTCATTAGAAAATAATAGATTTTTTATGACTCAAATACCCTTTTCAACTCACAAGGAGCTGTGAATGACTTCTAACATTACTTTTGGGCAATCATATTTTTATCCGATATCATTCTTCCTACCCAGCATTAATTCCCCATTCCTGACAATTAACTCCTTGTATGGTCATTTCTATATTGCCTTGAGCAAAATCAAGATCTCAGGAAATTGCCTTTGTTTCAAGGCTGGCAATCTGGTAAGCATTTCTAGCCCATTGGACAGCTTCTTCCACCCTTCTGGGAATACAGCTCGTGCAGAGGAAAACAGAATTGGGGGTAGTATCGTCTGCGTTGCAGGAAGAGAGGATTACAGTGGGGAGGAAAGGATGAATTTGCAGCCCAGCATGGATCTGGCAGGATTTATTTGGTAATTTGATCAAGAAGTGCTACATTAAATTTTCTATACTGGACAGGGTCAGAGCACAAGGTTGGAGTCAGAGGTAGCATCCAAACGTACCAAATTGCTTGATCCCAGCTGGCACAAACAGGACAGGAGTTAGAAAAAAGAGAGATAAAAAATCTGGACCAGTACATTTGTTTATAAACACAAGGGCTAGAAATAGCACTTTTACAATTGGTTTATACTGAATCTTAGGTTATCATCCTGGGTGGGGTTTTGCATTTGTTTATTTGGTTTTCAGTACTCATCTTTTTTTAGGGAGTGTTTCTTTTATGCAAAGGAATCCTGATGCTACACTAACCTTGAGAAAAAACCATTTCTGTTGTGATGGGTTTCAAGTAAAAACTGCAATCTGAAAGAATTTTCTTCCATTTCATAAGAAAATCTCTGCTGAGAAGATGCATTAATCCTGTAATGTTTACAAAATATCCAGTTCACATCAGTCTGCATCTTCCTTGTATTTGTTTGCTATTTAGATTTCAGAAAGATCCAAGATGTGGGGTCCAATTCATAATTTCATTAATTCTGGTTTATGCTTGTATAAATCCCTTGCTTCTGAGTTATTTTAAATTCTTTTGGGTTAATTTAAATTAGTAAAAAAACCACTTATGACATATGCTGCCTTTTTCTGAATGTCTAGAAAGTTCCTGGAAAAACTCACAATTAATTTATTCTCAAGATATTTTCTAATGATAATAATAAATCACATGCAAAGCTGTCTGTGTGCATGTGTGGTAATGCATACTTTAGTTTAAAAAAAAAAAAAGAAAGAAAGAAATAAAGAGAAGAAAAAATACTAAATGTAGGAATTCCCATGTAACTCGTGTCTCTCAGGCTGCTCTCACTGCTTAATTTTGTCCCAGGTCTTAATCCAGACTTGTAGTCTGTGTTTCTTGCAAGGGAGATCCTAGCCTCCCTTCCAAAAAACTGTTCTGCTACATGTAGCTGCTAATGAGAGGAAATCTGGGCTTGTGCCCAGCTATCGTTAGCTTTAAAAAATTCTCTCCTCTGATAGTCAGAATCAATATTTACCAAGTCAAGAAATGCCACTCCTCATCTGAACACCCTGAATGCTTGTACCCAGTCAGAACCCATCCCTTTGTTATCATTTTGCTCTGTTGAACGAACACAGGTTCTTTTCCTAGAATTATGAAAAATCATAATTGTTGATAGCAGAAGTTATTTTTTAACAACTAAAGCAGTAGTCAGGTATCTGATAGAATAGTTTGAAGAATGAAGCATAGTTAATTTAAGAGAAATTATTAATTTCATCCCCTGAAACTATAGAAACTGTGCAGATTAGCTGCTTTTAATCCCATTTAACTACAGCTCCCCATTTCATTCTTCTAATCTTTCCTCACAAAAACATCCTTCCAACTTCTCAGTCATGTTTTCTATCCTCCTTGGAATTTCACTCTATTTGTCTACATATTTTGAGCATAAAGAGAGGCCCATGGAGAATGCAGGATTCTAGAAGGGATTCTGTCACCATTGTGCTAAATCCGTAATTAAAAAGGGTTAAAGTTAATATATTTAAGCTACAACAGCGAAAGCACTTGATCACACATGACAACAGAAGTATTTATAATTATAATGATTGTCTTACCTCTCAAATGGTCAGACTTAGAGTGTTTAATCTGTATAGATTTGTTTTCTATAATGAAGATTTTAAGGACATTTCCAGCACAGTGCAATTTTCACTTGAATTGTGGAAAGTGAACTATTTTTAAAGGGCTTAAAAAACCTTGATTTTGGTCTGCAAATAACAACCTCCCTCCTATCCACGTTCACTTTAACACTGTTCTTTCTATCTCAGTGTAGCAGCACCCCTATGTTGCAGCAGCACCCTCCGTATGCAGCCACAGAGCAGGCAGGATGATGCACAGTAGGAACCACAGCTGCAAATAAAATTTCCAAAACATTTTTCTGCACTTTTTCTGAGATGCTTAAATAACACAGTTGTGATGAGGAAAACCCACATGTTCAATCCATCAAGCATTAACTGAATGCAAACACAATTTGCTTGTGTAAATTTTATTATTTAAACGTTCTCTAAACTGTGTTGAAAAAAGCCCAGCTGTGCATAGGAACCCCAAAGCTATTGACTGCCAGGGTGTAATATTACACTCTGAGACACCAGAAATCACAGTTAGACTACCATAATGTCCTTGGTTTATTACTTTTCTGACCTAAAACTGAAGCTGAGAATAATTTTAAATTCAAGAGCAACATTCATGCCGCTGATGTGCATGAACACACTGCCTTGGAACCCCTCTCATGCATTGGGACCCCAACAGGGTAATGACAGTTCCCACCTTACAAAAAGTCTCTGATCTGAAAGGTTTTCCCCAGGCAAAATTTCTCAGTACTTGGCATTGTCAGACTCATGGGCATGGAACTCAGGAAGTTTGGGGGTTGGGGGGTGATTTTTGGTTTTCTTTGGGGAGTGGGCTTGTGGTGTTTTTTAGTGGAGTTTTGTTAGGGTTTTTTGTTTTACAGAGGTTTTTTTTTTGTTTGCTCATTTTATTTTGGTGGTTTTTGGTTGGTTGGTTAGTTTAGGTTTTGAGGTTGTTTTTTTGGTTTTTTTTTTTTGGGGGGGGGGTGTTTTTTTGTTGTTTGGGGCTGGTTTGGGGTTCTTTTCCCAGCCAGTGACACTATGGAATTAATCCAAACCAGCTAACTTGTGAAAATAAATTGTGTTCTCTCCAAAGACTAATTTAGTGGCACAAAGCACATATGCATGTGTACCTTACCCCACCCAGACACACCTGCACAATTACACACACGCACACATACATTTACATGAGTAGATTAACTCCATCTAAAAATTAATTACTTATCTGTATGCACACGTGTTATTAAGATTTATAAAGACTATGCATAGATTTAGCTACAGGTTCTCCTTAGTTTTCTAAAAATTTGAATCCAAGTATGGTCCTGATGCTTTTCATCCCTCTGCTCTTTACCTACACACCACCAGCATGTGATGTTCATTTGTATACGGTATAGACAGGTGTCAGGGGAAGATGTATACAGACACATCAATCTATGTATCCGTATATGACCGTCATGCATTATTTATAAAATGAGTTTATTGCATATACAAACAATAATTATTCTAAACATGCAATTATATATCCATATTTGTACGTCTATATAGATTTTTTTGTCCTTAATGGAAAACTTGAACTGCAAGCAGCCATGTCAGAACTCAGATGGTTAACATTCACTTCTTGCTGTTTTATTGCATATTACTGTGCGCTCCTGAGCAGCAGGAGCAGATTCAGGCAATTACAATCAAGTCAGGGCACACGCCGTGGCTGAGCAACACGATCATGATGAGGATACTGATGAGGCACTTATCGAAAACCCCACATCATCCACACTCATCAGCCACAACATGTCACCCCAAATGAGGCATCAGCTGCCTTCAAATGGCTCATTGCACACTGTTTACAGCTTTCTTTGGACCCACTTTTGATTTTGCGGTCAGGACTTAGTTCAAACAGCAGCTGACTGGCACTGGCAAGCCTCGGGATTCAGCAGAGCTGACTTCCCAGGAGTCGGGAGTGTTTTGACATGGGGCCTGACCAACGGAGAGGAAAGGTCCCAGTTCAGCCCCCCCAAACATCAGTCCCTCTGAGAGTGGGAAGATAAGTTATTTCCGAAGAGTTTGAAATCAGAAGAGGAGGGGCAGCACTATAGAGGGGAAAAGCAAACAAACAAACAAGCAGCCCCACAGCACTTTCAGCAAAGGTATTTTTTATTTCCTGCCTCCACCTTAGCAAGCAACCAGCAAAGAGGAATCTGCCAGAAACATTTCAGACCAGATCCCTGTCATTTCTGGGACCCCTTGAGTCACTTTGATGGCATGAAAGGGTCTTTAAACTGGGGGCACAAGTCGTGGGTTGTCTATTCAAAACTGTGTGAGACTTGCTCTAAACTGCTCAGAAAACTTTTCCTGAGCTGCAAACGCTTGGATCACTTGGATTCAGGGAGACCTTTCTTTCTTATTTAGTTATTTCTCCATAATGCAAGCAAACAAGAAAAGAATGAGTGAGGAAGGATGAGAACACATGAATGGTTCCTCGGGATCAGCCCCCTGCTTGAGTGAGGGTCAGGGATGAGCCAAAAAGGAACAGCTCCAAAACAGAGCGACAGAGAGAGACTCCCTCCAGCCAGCTGATGGGCACTCAAAAGAGGGATTTAGAGACTTCCTGGAATAGCAAAGACCACATCCAGACCCTTGCCTAAATCAAGTGGAGTGAGAGCTCTGATTGGTTACTGCCGCAGAGCATCACCCTGTGCTGAGCTGGAGCGGAGATGCTTTCTCCTGCCACCACTGCATGGAAACAGATATTTCCGCAGCACAGATTAGAACTAATTTGTTTTGACAAATAGAGATTTTTCTGCTGAGAAAGTGCTGTGTCATGGAGTCCCTGACACTCTGCCAAAGAGAGGTGAAACGACCTCAGGGTGAATAGAAATCCAGTCCTTGAACTTCAGATGTTAGCTGATGAAAACATGTACTAATCAATTATTGTCAGTTCATATCAGTTTATGTGAGAGACTGGAAGAAAAAAAAGCAGCTGTTTTATTTTATCCTTCCTTCTTTTGTATCTCACAGTAGCTCATGAAATTATTTTATTCATTAAAGACAAAGATCAAAATCCCCAGACAATTGGCTTCTATACCAATTAAAAATCTTGTTTTACAAATAGACAAGCTTAGGAACTGAAAGCTGTTTCACGTGATCTTCCAGGGCCATCTTAGGATTGTAAAGCAAATATATTCTCTTCTGAGTTTTCAATTGAGGTGTAAGATTTTATATATATGTATATATAAATGTAGTTAATATATAGTTAATATGTAGTTATCTTTATGGTTACAGTCTGCCTTAATAGTTCTCAAATTCTACAAGGCAGCACATTCCCTCTGGATACCAAATTGTAGCTGCATATTGAATCGTGAAAACATTTGAAGCAAAAACAGAGGATCCATAAAGGTTTTCCTACATTTATGCTTGAGGGGTTTTTTTTTTTTGTTTGCTGCTTTAATTTCTACCCTATGTTGCCCAATGCTTTTTCTCTTAGAGACAGATTCTTTCTGTTGCTTACAGAGATTTTATTTACTGCTAAATAGAGGAAAAATATTTTCTAAAAAGACAAAATAGATGGTCCTAGGAGGGAGAGAAAATAATCTGTACCATCCTTTTATCAGTCTAATTTTTTGAGACCTTTTTCTTTATTTCTCCCCAAGGTTACCAAATTCCTACACAAGTCCCAACCCCACTACTACCCTCAGAATAGCTTTAACTTATTGTTAGGACTCCTATCATGCTATCTTCTCCGTGGTGCTCAGCAATATGAGCAGGAGGAGGAGGAGGAGGTAAGAGCGTGCATGCGTTAGGATGTCACAGCATAAAATCCCTGAAAACTGCTTGACCGAAATAAAATTGAGCTGCTCGGCACAGCGCTGCAAAGACACGAAACTCTGTGTGAATGATGCTAGATAAGAACTGAAGCACCGGTGGTAAAGCATCCTAATTACAAACCTGCGGTGCGGGCGGAATAATGGACAGAGAGGCAGCTCTTGTAGCTGTGTAAAAAGGAGTGGAAGTTTGCGTTTTGGTGGCTGTATCTTGAATTGAAAGCGGGGGCGGGGGGGGAGGGAGGTGAAAGAGAGAAAGAGACCGTGTGTGTGTGCGTGTGTGTGTGTGTGTGTGTGTGTGTGTGTGTGTGTAAAGAACTGTTTTTGGGTCATCATCTTACGCTCTTTGTGATGCACATTCTAATTTAGGCAAAAGGGATGCATCTTTCAAATGCAGATCATGTTTGCATTAGAAGAGCAATGAGAACACTTGTCACTTTCAGAACATTTATGTGCTAGAAGTACTGTTAGCAGAAGAGCAGTTTAGATAAATTCAAGACTTTTTTTTGCTGATCACAAACATTAAGCTTCACACCTGAAACCCTCAACCCCCTGCTGTGCTCTAATCCTAGCACCATTCACCCTTAGAGACTCAAAGTGCTGTGCCACTGCTCTCAAACATTTGATTGCCCTTACTTTGAATGCCACCACCTGCAAAAATGCCTTTTTATTCCCTTTGAGCCTCTTGAGAAGGAAGTAAAAATGATAATTCATGACAAACATTAATTAATTGTTTACAAGATGATCTTTTCTTTTTCTAACTTCTGTTCAGCAGACATGTTGAGCTGCAAGACTCCACGCTTGATGCCAGAGCTTGTCAAGAGGTCTGCATTGTTGTTTATCAGTCAGGCATAGGATAGACTGCAGGTCATTGTTTCTGCAGTTCAAGTAGGACTGTCTAGCTCTTGTTTGAAGAATGGAAGTGCCATGCATGAGTTACCCAGCATAAAAGAACTACCGGTTCTAAGAAGGAACGGGGATTTAGCTTCTACTGCAGAGTAAATAAACATTTTTCACCATCTCTCGCTCCATGTGATTTTGGAAAGGTCAAGAGGTGCCATTACAGTATTTTAAAAGCTTCAAATTATGTTTAAATAACGTATCACTAAACTCAGAGAAATCTTATCAGAATTTAGGAACCTATTGTCGTACTTTTAGTTCTTGAATTCACCATCAGAGGAAGACGTCTTTTGAATGGAATGTGCTGTTGTTAGGAAGGCTGAGATTACCCGAGGCTCGGACATAGCTTCCCCCTCAAGCTGAAGCATAAACCCTTCCCCCCAGCAAAGATTTAACTGAGTCCCGAAACTAAAAAATTAGATTGACCAAAAATGTTACAGTTGTAATAAATGACACGAGCATCTCAATGAAAGGCTAAAAGAAAAAAACAATACAGTCACTTAAAGTAATTTAAAAACAATGCCACCAAATTATTGAAACCTGGGCAGCAAAATTTCTTTCACAGAATTATGCTGCTAAATGTGAGTAGTAAACAGGTTGGGAAAGGAAGCTGCTGTAACCTGGCTGAATACATTATAAAGTGTGATGACCAGCACCTTTACAGATCAGACCTTTTATTTACTTTTTTTTTTTTGTAATATATACAAACATATGTTTATTTACACACATGTAAGTACACATCTTGGAAACGTTGCTCTAAATCTCTTGGAAAAAAAACAACAAACAACAATTCCAAGAACTTTAAACCGCATCAAAAGTCTGGCAAAAAAAAGGTAAAGAGAGTGAAAGGTCTTACTTGTAGGAAGTGTACAGTAATATAGCTTCTCGCTGAACTCTGGTTTCCACATTCCAAATTAGGAGCCCTTAGATCACGGCTGCAAGGCTAAAAATCAATGATATTTTCTGAGTCAATACTAAGGGTTGCACTTAACAGACGTGGAGACTAATAAGGTATGCAGAAGGAGTAAAAGCAGTGCACAAAAAATTCAGGCCTTCGTCTTGGCGACGATCCAGCACAATGATGTTTCAACCAGATTTGAAAAAAAAAATAAAAAAAATCAATAACATCTGTGGTATAATGGTTAATTAAAGAAGCTCTTCAGCAAAGCTCAAGATGAGAGGCTCGGCCTGAAATTCAGACAGCTGAAGCTTGATTATCAGGAAAGAATGCTTTTTTAGCTATGAGTGGATAGGCCAAAAGCTGCAATGTGTGGAAATGGGGGAAAAATTGCTTTTATTTTAACTTTCTTTAAGTAATCAATACATGGTTTTCACCTGCATTAGGAGCTGTTCAGAGCAAAAGCCTCTTTCTATACATCTATATAAATATAACCCATTCTCTCTGGAATCTATAGATTTAAGAAAACCCAGCAAAGATAAGCAGATTGGTTGCCCGATTCTAATTCACAAATTCTCCACTTTCCCTCCCCAGCGCTTGTGGCTGTGCCTTATGTACAAAATCTATCTTATGGCAGATCCCTTCAGCTGCATTGCCTTTTGATTTTGTTTAATTTTAAAGGCCTGAGCCATTTAAAGATCAGCCCTGAAAGAACATAATCAAAGACTGAATATTAAAGCATGAAATCTGCAGTAACCAGATAATTCTACTGTCAACTGCTGAGTCTTTCTATCCTCCTCTTTTTTTTTTTTATCATCTCTATCTAAAATATATATGCAGAGATTTACAGCCAGAAGGGACTATCTTAATCTATGCTGTGTGAGATACTGGACAGAGGTTTCCAGCTGGTAATTCCTGTGGATTGTCTTAGAGGATTTCTTGTTTAGAGATTTCACATAACAGAAAATCTGTTCTATCTCTTGGCAAGCTTTTCTGAAAGTTAATTAGCATTATCATAAAACTACCTAATATTTTAGCCTGAATATTTCCTACCTACTTGTGTCTTGGTCTGCAAAGTTCAAGAGCTCTGGGCTATCAGAAATCATTTTTCTGTAGAAATTACTGATCATAGTCGTGCCTGGTCTTCATCTTCTTCTGGTAAACTGGAAAAGACGGTACCTCTTTACACTCTTACAGACAGACTTTCTCAATGTAGACAGATTTCAAAGATTTTTTTCGTGTAACTCCTTTCAACTTCAGGCTCTTTTTCAAGGGCAAATAGACAAAAACCCCCTCTTCTTTCAGTGGCAATGTCACTAATGCTTAACATCAGGGCTCCGCCTTCTACTTAGTTTTTCCCCATCGATCCATCCAAAAACTTCCCAGCTGCGAACTCCCTCACTAAGAGCTCAATTATTTTAGCTCCAATTATATCAACCCTTTTCTCCAAAATGCATGTCCCTTCCTTAAGTACAAGGGCAACATTCCTTCATCCACAAGGTGAAAATAACTTGTATTTGAACATGCTATAACAAAACCTGTTAGAGTACAGCTCTGCAATTGAAACAACCCTTTCATTCTGCAGTGCTAAGCAAAACACCTCCCACATATTAAAACTTTAAGGAACATAATATTCTATTTTTCAGGAAATTCCAAAATGCGATTCAAACAGATGGCCAAAATTTTTTTAACTTATCTAACAGATCAAGTTTCAGGTAGAAAAATTTTGTTGGCTTGAAATTATTTATTTAAATTATTTAAACATTTAATTTAAATTTTTATGTTAAACTAATGTGGTGTCTGTTTACGTACTGCTTCTTAAAATGCACATAAAATTAACTATTAAGACCTGTTCAAAAATGTTTTAAAATGTTCTTTCAACACTAGCACAGTGTTTCCTTTCTTTTTGCTGCGTGCAATCTCTTGAAAGCATTACTTTCTCCAGTCTTTACAAATCTAAGGGAAGCCACATTGCTCATTAAAATATTAAAATAAATTAGTTTAATTCATAATAATGAGAATCTAAGACGGCAAGTATTTTTTTTTTAATTTTAAGCCACAATGTTAAGAATAGAATAAAATCAGTAGTTCTGATAACTAAGAAATTTCAGGGCAGGGCTTCCCAAAACAATCAGGATCAATTTACTTACACATCCATTTAAATCAATGTTAGCTTTATGGCTGTTTTCAAAGGGAGCAGACCGAAGTCAAGAGAGAGTGCAAAGTAAAATCCTGCCCCCTCAAACTTTCTGGCAGAATTCTTCAGATTCCTCTGGAGTTCAAGTGGAATTTTCCTCAGCAAACAGCATACCCAGTGCAAAGATCTTTTATGTCATCAGCACTGAAGAAATGAAAACATCAGCAAGTACATATTTGGAAATATAACTGCACTCACAGTCAAGACCAAAGGAGGCAAACATCATTAAAAAATGGCTGCACCTGATTTACTCCATGTGAGATGATGGCCATCGGTGCATTTTTTTGTATGCGCCAAACTTAATTTAGTGTGCCAAATTTTCCCCGAATGAAGTTTTATTTGATATCTATATATGACATCCAAAAACCACATGACAGTATTTTCCTTTTGGGCAAGAAACTCCCCATCCCCTCAAGACACATTGCAAAGCATCACATTTGTGTGATGTTCTCTGCCACGATTACAAGCTCCTGCAGGCACTGGACCAATTCCAATTGCCCTGTCTCACACAAGGTGAGAAGAGCACTGGCAAAGCCTCCTTGTTCTCTCCCACAGCCTCCAAAAGAGCCAACCACTCCATTAATAAAATAGTTCTGCCTTGTAGACCTCCTCACATGAATTGACAGCTCTCCAATCTACAGCAGCCCCCAGTGAGATCCCTTGCAAGGGTCGTCTGAGCAGGCAGTCTGCCAAGAGATGACACACTGAAATGGTGTCACTTTTAAACCCAGCTTTAATAATGATCTGGCATTCAGCTAGGTCCATCAGCCCTACTTCCCACAGTTCCATTTAGGTAATCAAGTAGCTCATTATTATTTGGCATGAGTCGTGCATACTCATTGCTCCAGGCAGAATTCCTCCCAAAAAGGAGTAGGGCCCCCATCCAGATGAATGGTGGCTGTTAGGGCTGCAAGAGCAGGCAGTGGGCCCAGCACTGGGCTAAGGATTTGAGGCAGTCACGTTGGCATTGCTCTCAGGATCATGTAGAAGCCCAGGAGCCAGATATCCAGCGGAGAAACTGAGTTGGCATGAAATTTGTATCCATCCACACCGACTGAAGTGTGCCAATAGACAGCCTTGAACTTCCCTGACCTTTGTGGAGTCTCCAACAGGACCTCAACACCAAAGAGGATGTTCCTTTCCCCTCCTTTCTCTCAGAATGTGTCAGTGGACTGTGGCATGTAATTGGTTTACTGAGTACACAGAAAGCATCATCTTGCTGGCACCTCGTAGGAACCTCTGTGAATCTGAGTCCCATAAATGTCTTTCCTATGATTTTGCATCTACGCCTGGCCCAAAACTTAATCAAATGTAACCTTTGTAAATCTTAGCCCATATAATCAGAATATTTTTCTATTTTCCCCATAACTTGGTCCCTCATGAAGGTTTCCAAAATCTGCTGGGCATGCAGACACCAGGGGTAGGATGTGCGAAACCTTGGACATCAGACCTGTGTCTAAATTACTGTGTCTGTCCTGCTGGTCTAAGCACAGGACTGATACGGTTTGGATCTAGTCACAGCACCAGGTTAAACACATGCAGACTTTGCATGGCATTGCTTCCAAATTGAGCTTGAGTGAACAGATTGTAACCATGCCTCAAATCTGCTCATTTGCAATGCCCAGGAGTACAGAAGAAAGCTGAACTGCATCTAAACCATAATTTCTGTAGTTCCTTCAGACCACTGACACCAAACAGGAGCTTGCAGAATGTTCTTGCATCCCTAGGAACATTAAAAAGACCAATGATATTTTTAACATATGTCTGGGTAAGATACTGAGATAAGGAAAGTCACTTAAGTGCCAGCTTCAATGAATCTAGTAATAAGATTTCTAGTAACCTGTTTAATTTGGGGTTTTTTTTTTCATCTCTGTCTCTCCTAGAAGGTGGGTTTATAACGTGAAGTGGCAATCTTTGAAACATGGGAAACATACATACTAGAAAACAAGCAGACCACCAGCGTAACTCACATTTTTTAGCCCACAAAAGAGATACCAGAGGTATCTTTGAGTGGCTGCAGAGCTGGGGCAGTGATGTAGAAATGTGAAGCCCCGTATTTAATGCCTAACTTCTCTGAGACCAAAGAGCAACTACAAATGTGCATTGCAGTGGTTGGCCCAGCCTTCAGGCAGGGATTGCTCTCTTCTGCTTGCTTTGGTCTGAGCAGAGACATGCTTGTGTTTTCTCTTCCCTCTTTCAGCTGAAGATGCCATGACAGATCTTTGTATCAAAAATGAAACAACTGGCACATGGGATGATCGTGAAATTCCAATGTGTTTTTGGTTTGATGTTTTCCTTCTGTACGCTAAGAGCAGGGGTGCCATAGGAACACTTCTGATTGGAACTAACAAAAGAGACAAATTTCAGTTATACTCTACAGTTCAGCCTCTGAAGTCTAACCAGCAAAACATGATTCAGTGTGAGATACTCCCACACTGCTCCAAACACGCACACATTGATATGAACATACTTTTGCAAAGTCTGAAGCAACAGAGCAGCTGGCAAAATCAAGAATTAACAGACAAACTGCATTCCAAAAGAGCTCTTGCTCAACAGCCTCTCTTTATCAACACTGAGAGCCACATGCCACACTGATAAAAGATACCTATTTCTTCCTGTTGTTCTCTTACCCCTGTTTTGAATTCTGAAAGTTTTCATGCTTAGGTGTTTTGGAGAACATTGTGTAGACTACAGCGCAAAAAATGACAGGTAAAAGCTGATAGAAATGATAGTTTAAATCAGGTCTACCTGAGTTAGAAGAGCAGTCAAGTAATGGGTCTCTTTATACAAATGAATCCAAAATGCAGAGGTTTCAGTTTAGAGAATGTCTGATTCATCTGTGCACCAATTCATATATCCAGACTGATGATGTCATCCCCCACCATCACAGAAGAAACACAGCAAGAGGCAGACCTCTGGTATCTTTGCAGAAATTCACTCTTTTGACTTCTGGGTTTACAATTAAATAAATGAGAGCAGAATCTAGCCCATGAAACCATAAACTCAGCTGCTCTCAGGCAGCGTCTTAGAATTCACTATTAATATCAGTACTGAGAGCTATTCTGATTACAATTGCAAAAGAATATTTCATATCCACTTTTACTGTCTTATTCAAATACAGGAAATGAGTCAATCTCCAACGAACAGAAAAACCAGTCAGAAGAATTGAAGAGTCACATTATTCAGCATCCAGCTTTGAAGTGAAGGAAAGGAAAACTGATTCCTGCAAATAATCTGCAAGTGGGACTGTTAACATATTGCTAAAGGTCATATCCATAGACTCTCAATTCAGTGGTTTCGGTTGTTCTCTTCAAAGCATACACAGTCATGTGGATACCCTACTTCACTAAATGCCAAATGAGAGCAAAAACTACTGAACAAATAATGTCTAGCAAAGTATCCCTGAAGTAATTCACCATGAAGTAACTTGGATGAAGAAAAGTGAGGCTGATACCTGCAATTTGTGTCCTTAAATATTTCTGCCCAATGCTAACTATAATTCTACTAAATTTGGGATTTTTGAGCATTAGCATGTTTTTTATAGTTCCCACTTAAAGATGCATTTTCTGTAATAAGCATCTAGACCAAATACACTTGTTTCTCACTATAAATCAAGTGTTAAAAATAGAAACCAAATCACTTGTCCTTCCTCGGAGTCAAGGCTTGAGCTGGCTTTTCTCTTGGAGCTCCGGCTCTCTTTTCCTTTAATGGAGTATTACAGACAGTGCTCAAAAAAAGAGACACCAGCTAGTTCTACTTTTGTCCCTTCTTTTTCATTGAAAGCATGTGCCTTCTAATGCTTTTAAGAAGTGTAGTTCTTCATATCTACATTGTGTGCTAGCTTTCATGAATGGGGGAGTGAAGCCAGGGAGGTAAAAACAGATTAAGGACAGGCTGTAAAAGACTACCCATGACTTTGGATATGGGTGCTTGGTCGGCTGCATGCTTGTAGGGCCACCCACAGCAGAATTTAAACTACCTGAGATACTTTTATATAGTTATAGATATTCCATAATGGATAGGAATATTATTTCTAACATATCACCTCATATATTTTAAAGCACTGCCGTAGGGTACTTTGGGACACTACAGAAATCCTTTGAAAAAATATAAATTACAAACTTGGATAATTTTTCCTAAACATGACTGTTGCAGTTATAGTGGGGTGTGTCTGGGTCCCTTCTGTAGCTCTCAAAAATATTTTACATTTAACAGAAGGAAGACTTAAAAATAACTGACAAATCAAGTGAATAGAAATCAACAACAATGTGTATTGAACAACCCCCGTAGGTAAATTATAAAGTCATTTAGTATGTTAATTGCTTTTAAATGACATCTCAGACTCCAATTATTGAAGTCTGCCTTGTCTCAGCAAACCCAGGTTACCAAGGTCATGGTGGATGAGACATATGTCGCCCTTCCTTATTTATTTATTTTTTTTTTTCCATTTTCTTGTTCAGGCTTTGGGTATTTTTAACCTAATGGATAATAAAAGCTTTCCTGGTCCATGGGCAGAGAGAAGCCCAAACAAGCTCAGGGCAGTTGCAGCTCTCCAGCAGAAATAGGATCATGATTCACCAGGAGAGGGGAAAGGGACAGAGGGCACATCACAGAATACAGCAGCGAGCGTGAGCATCCTCCTCACCCTCTGGAACCACAGGGCACACCGTGGCTGTGGGATGGAGGTGGTGGGGAACCCTTGCTTCACCCCTTCAAAGCAGTGATACTGCAGAAGAGCTGAGGCTCAAATACCTTTGTCTGGGGGCTGGGTGGGAACTTTGCAGTTCTGTCTCCAGAAGTCTTAGGTTAGCCTACACAGGGACACTCAGGAAAGCTGAATTAACTGAAGAGAGATTTAAAGAAAATGCATTAAGCTACATTAAATCCTTCTCTGCTCTTATCTGTTTTAGAAGTAAAGAAGTATTTTCTGTCTGCTTTCCATTAAACTTAGATTGTCCAAAAAAAGATATTGCTTCTTCCTTAAAACCTTCCCTGCCTTCTTCACTTCAGCCCTAAGACTCCTTTGTTTATTAGTGAATTAGCTCTAGTGCACCTGTATCAAGGCAATGACACAAAATTCACTTCATAACAAAACAGGAATATATCATTACACTAACAGCCAAGGATTTTGAATTGTATATCTGTTTGGCTAAATTAAACCCTAGGTTGTAATAGAATTTAATAGCACATTGATTAGCTATTGCATGAAGATGAACCCACAAATTGTCTGTGTTGCAGCTGAATTAAGGCAAACGTGACCTGACACTCAGGGTGTTGTGTCAATGCTCTCTGTGTTCTGGAGGAGGGGGTTGCTTTCACACAGCAGCCCATCTTTCTGTGTGTCTGAGGGATCCTCAGTGCAGCATGTGTTCATCCACACAGCTGGAGGGGTTCAGATCTTTCGCAGCAAACAACTGATGTGTTGCACACGTGGTCCCAGCACAGCTCGGCTCCCTGAGTTTCCTACCTCTCATCTGTTTATGTCACTGCCCTATTGTCAAAGCCTTTTTTGTTTGTTTGATTATTAGTTTATGTGGGGAGGTGAAGGAAATGGATCTATGGTTTATTAACATTTTTGAGTCTTCGTTTAAGCATGTCCTCTAAAGTTATGGCCTCTCTTTGAAGGTAAATTATATCTTTTCCAATTTTAATTAACAGTTCATGAGTGGATAAGCTAAATAGCCATTTAGAACTATGGAAATGTAATTGCTCCACCATCTGGTCAGCTGTAATACTTTATGATGACTATATGAAGAAACAATATTACATTTTTACTATCACAGTAAACCACCATGATGCTTTCATAGCACATCTGATCTGGATCCTGCCCCAAGGCCATCCTTGAATTAGAAGACCAGCTTCCTGGATGCCATGGCTGATGGCAAGGTAAAGAATTATTTATACTTCACTTATTTTGAAGTTAATGCTTACAGATGCTTTGGTTGACTTTGACCTTTGCTAAGTTAGCAGGAATACTGAATGAGCTATATGACATTTTAATTTTTTCATATGCAATTCTGATTTTTTCTGCAGTTATGCAGAGTGAAGGCAAAGGAGTTACCATTCCAAGACCAATGTGATATTTCTTATGTTTACTCTGCTACTTCAAAGGGAAGAAAGAAAAATGTCATTACCATAACAATGCAGAATTCATGTATCACAACTATAATAGAACTCTATTAACTTGCTGTCTACCAAGTCTTGGCAATTTAAATGTATCAACACAGTTTTGCTGTAAACGTCTGGTCACAGAGGCCATTTCTTAGACATTATTGTGAAAAGGGTCTATGGCACTGGAAATGTATTTTTTATTTCTGAAAGGAAGGACAATGCTGAGAAAAACAGGAAAATTATCTGCAGAAATTGACTTTTTTCTTTTAAGTTGATGACTGGAAAATATGTAGATATTAATAAGAAGAATTCAAATCTCAGACACAGCTTTTTCAGATTTAAAACTTCGATGAAGTCTTAGGTAAGGACAAATAGTGAAGGGGTGCCATATGCAGAAATTGATATGGCCAAAATTCTGTGAAAGTCCATAGGAATTTTACCACTGACTTGAAGGATTCCAGACCTCATCCTATACTGGAAAGACCTTACCAATATTTAACAATTTGAACCCAGGTTGTTATAGGGAAGTGCAGTGGAACACAATAACTAGAACACTGGACACAGTAACAGAATCAACAGAGGGCTCCTAACTGTGAACAAACTGCTAAAGAGACATGTATGTGAACTAGACATGTTGTCAAATAATTAATTCACATAAAGAGTCAAGATATTGCACTCTGCAATGTCATTACATTTTACACAGTGAGAACTAAAGAAAATATCCAACACAGAGCCTGGTGGAATGAACTCCCTTGTGAACTTTCATTCAAGGTTTGCTTACTAGCACAGAGAGTAACTTGCTTATGATTTGCATGTGGGCTCACGCAGGACTCATTCTTGCCCATCTGAGGAAAGAATCAGCACGTTCAGAACGTTTAAGTTTTGTCAGCACCAACAGAAATATCAGAGTTTACTAACTCACAGTTACAGAACTGCACCCTGAGCCTCCCATGAAACATGACCCTGTGCAAACAACTGGAAGCGATGCAGAACAAGAGGCCCATGGTTATCTGGGCTCCTAATGGCCATGTCTGTGTTAGCATTTGGGTTTGGAGGAGCCCTGAGGTTTTGAAGGCAGTCATCCCCACTTACCGTGTGTTGGTTCAGACAGGATGGGTTTGGTGCACTGGCTGGATTCCTTCCCTTATCACATCCGTGGATACTTGGAGCTTCCTGATGCTGCTAGAGTTTGGGTTTGTCTCCCCCCATTTCAGACTTTTTCAAGATCTTTTTCCTTACGTGAGCAGTGCAGTCCTATGCCACAGCTGGGATCAGTTCCAGGGCTGTGCACTAGAGGGCAATTACAGTCATATATTCGTGCCGCTTCATTACAATAATATTCTTGCAGTAATGCAGAATATGCTGATGCAGATATCCTCAATTACCTGCAGGATCCTGATGACTACAAATCATTCTCTGCAGGCTAGCAAATGGTACTTTTTAGCTGTCTCCATTGTATAAGATAGCTCTGCATTTTGAAAATTACCTGAATATCTTATTTTTATTCACCTAGGAGATAAGTCTCCTTAAATAATCCTATTTTCCACTGATATCCATTTAGATATTACTTCTTTATCTATCTTTTTTAACTTCAATTTAAGAGTGCAACATCAGCGACTATATGTCTCTATAGCCAGATATTGGAAAACAACTCAGAGTTAAAATCACTGTTTTGTTACATGAAATTTAAGATTTTGTATGTTTTGGAGAGAAATACTCCCAGTTCTCCACTAAGTAAAGAGATATCTTCTGTAAGAGCCTGATTTAAAACCATTGCTCTTAGTGCATTTTGTTATTTAGTTCAATGAAAATGGAGGAAACACCAAATGTTGCTTGTTGTTGCCAAGACATTAATCAACTGTTAGATTCCATAAAAAGAAGGGGTGGAGGGGTTGCTTGTTTTGGTTGGTTTGTTTTATTCCTTCAGACAACGACCACGTACTGCCTAGGAGGAGTTTGTATGTCACCTGCTTTGTGCTGACACTGTGACTCACTCCTTCCCAGCATTATGAGCCACGGCAGCTTGCAGGCAGGTGTGAGGGAAGCAGCTTTAATGTCTGTCAGGAGAACACCTGTCTGTGAGACAGAAGCAAAAGGGGCTGGCACAAAACTTGGTGAGACCTCAAGGAAAGGTCTGTCTGAGAGCAATTCTTCATATGAATTATTAGAGAATTAGGTAAATGACAGCTGCTGGAGCTGAAGGAGGAGGCAATTGCTAATGGCAGAAAAAGGGCAATAATACAGTTTTCCAGGATTTGGTCAAGCAGAAGTCATGTGAACTTTCAGTGAGGCAGTCGGGACTGAAGACAGATTAGAAGATCTTGGATGAACTAAGAGGGAAGAAAGCAGTTTCTGCTCTGCTATGATTCAAGTAAAGCACTACAATGTCTAAAACAACCAATAATTGTTCCAGAATCACTGAACCCGTGTTTCCCTCCAAAGAAAAAAGACAACAGATTTACAGCTGTGGCCATCATATACAAACACACTTCACTGGAATTAGAACCAGAACAGAAATAACTGCTGGTCAAAATTCTTATCTCACATACCTCTTCTCACCTGAAGATGTGAACCATGCTATTCTTTACTCAAGGCCCAGCCTACTTGCTGAGCTCTCCTGCGAGAAACTCACCAAGCCTGAAGACCCACACCATGGTCCTGGGGACATCACCCTTGTGACTTGAGCTGATCCTTTTTACAGTGCAATATTTACTTGGTACTGCTGAGAGAAGTCTCAGGACTGTGTTCTGCTCTAGCTTTGAACAACCCCACAGCTCAGAGCTCACCTCTAAAGACCCTCCTAAGCAGCCCACTCCTGTTCAGAGCGGGTGTCAAAGGAACTACTCCTGCTGCTGTCTTTTCAAAGGAGTGTGCAACTTGCTGCCTCTAGTCCCCAAAGGAGCCACTGTTTCTGTTGCTGTTATTCTGTCTGATCTGAAAATCATCCATCTTTTCCCTTTATACTTTTATATATTAAAAAAAAAAAGAAGTCGGTATAAAAATTCCAGCCTGATATTCTTACTGTTGCATGTCAGCCCCTTCTCAGACTCAGGGTTGAGTTGCTTGCCAGCTTTCCTTGTGCTACTTAAGACAATTGTTTTGTCTTTTCTCCAGAAAATATAATTCTATTTACAGGCATATTAAGTTACAGGAGGCTCAATGGAAAGAAAAGTGAGGGCCTTGATTAAGGAAGAGAAAATGATGGGTGACCAGAACAGGACAAGGAGAAAACATAAGAGTGGCATAAACTTAAAAAAACCCCAAACAACCAAACACTGGAAATGCAATGCAATATTCAACCAAATATCAGTGGGTGAACACATACTGTGCTCCAGATGTCTGCAAATATCATTGTCAGCTGCAGTTCGGTGAGTTCTTGCATTTTGTCCTAATAATGGAAATGGCATGGGACAGTACAAAAGAAGAAAACCCTCCCTGGGTCATTATGCTTCTGTGGGAGGCAGAGAACCTCTGAGTAGAGGGGAGAGAAGAAAAACGTTTGCTGCTCTCCAAATACCTCTGGGTACAGACTGCTCTCTTGATAAAAGTGTACTAGTGCATAAAAATAACCTCGAACAACTTGTGGTGGAGGGGAATACATTAATTCCTAAAGATTATTAGATTAATATTAATTATGGATGGGAAAGTCAAACATGATAAGCCCAAAAATGCAACTCAGATCAGAATATGGCTACTATAGGGAAAGAATAAACACAAGAAGCAGGAAGGAAAAATTCAAGTGAAAGAATAAATATACTGTGTAAACATTACTATTTGTTTCACTAACACACCTATCAACCTTCCATTTCTAACTTAAACCTAATGTTTCTTCTTAAGTTCACAAAAGTTCTCAGTTATCATGATTTCTAAATACCATGGAAAGAGAAATTAAAAAGAAATAAGATGTTTGAACCCCACAGGCCTCCACGGCAATTTATAAATTATATTTTGCTAAAAACCCCCACTTTGTTAAAAATGCTCAGTGAAAATCAAGCGTGATGAAGGAGCATGTTTTGAAAACCTCTTACTTACAATATAATAAAGAGAAAGCAAACATTTTCATGATTTTGAAGCAATGGGAAGACCAAAGTCAGGGTTTTACCCAGTATGTTTTTCCAAAGGAAGTGGAAACTATCTATCAAAATGTTTTCTGTTCTCAAAAATAAAAAAGGGAATAAAGAGCAAAGAAAAGAGAATGAGGTTAAAAATAATATCTGTATGGTCCCCAAACTAAATTATTATTTTACCTTAGGTTTCACCTAGGATAACAATGTAGAATCTGGGAACAAAAGCAGCTTGAATAATGAGGAAAGTATCTAGAAATGTTTAGAATACAATCTTAGCTGGCAGAAGAATTCAAAGAGTTCAATATGTTCAAGGAAGGGACACCAGATAACCTTCTTCCCAGACTACTGAAAGCACTGACATATGAATTTTTGAGCCCTTGAGAAAGCAGTTAAAAATCTATCAAGTCAGGGAGGGATTGTGTGACTGAAAAAGAGTAAGAATAAAACAGAAGAAAAGAAGACATGGGCTAGAACAGACTAGTTCTAGCCTGACTTTTTTTTTTGCTATGGAGCATCCCCTTGGGTTGTGTACATGTACAAGCAATGAAAGTACTTGTTTACTTGAAGTAAACAGGCAACACAGGTCCAAAAGACAGGCTTCTATAATAAATGTCTTTTTTACATCCTTCTGAGGATAATCCTTCAGCATTTCTTATTTCTGTCTTTTCCAGGCTCTGACCCCTCTTCCCATATTGCTGTCTTCTACCCAGGACCTCCCTTCGCTTCCTTTCCCCTCCTCTTTGGCTCACAAAAGCAGTTGATACTGTGTTTTCACGTATATTACCTGACATATTACTTATGGGATTGGGTTACCTGGGCACCACTGTTGAGGCACAACATTTTAAAAAGTTGACGGGTGTCTGACATATGGGTCACACCCATGAAAAAACATTAATTAGATCTATGAAATTTTAAAGCATTTGAAAATACAGCTTTATTAAAAGTAGATCATGCCTTCTATTTTTACTAAGAATTTCCTTCTGTATAGAATAAGTGGATAAAGTAAAAATGTGATCACATTATTCAAAAAGCTTTTGGGCTGGCTACATGTTATTGACAGAATTCCTCCAGAAATACCCTTTTAAGTATTGCATGTAATTTTTCCTTTAATGATGTGTGAAATCCAAAGTATCAGTCATGCTCTACAGAGCAAATAGTTAATTTTTGGCATAAGTGGCACATGGAACCAGCACAGCACACCTGCACAGCCCACTGCCTCCCCCCTCCCTTCTTCACTGGTACTGTCAGGGAAGCAGAGCAGACCAGGGAGTGGTTCCACCTCAAGAGCAGATGTATTACAGTGTTAGCCACCAACATGCAGCATCAGCATGGCAGTAGCCACCTCTATCAGCTCCTGATTTATCTTTTGCTTTCTCAATGATTTACAAGGGGACCATAAGTCTGTTTTTCTCCTTCTGCATGCTTTCATTTTTTTCATTTATGAGAGTTCTCTTATTCTTCTGATTTGATTCAGCACATATTGTCATGTTCTCTTTAAATTTTTTTTACCACCCAACACATCCTGGGGACTTCTCTGAGCCACCAATCTCCTGAGCAGGCACCTGCCTCTATCCTTACAGTTCTCTTAATGATTCAGATTTTTAAATTAAATAGGCCACTTTAAGCATGCACCAGCCTGTTCGAGTTACCTCAGAGGCAATGCACAGACAGATGGAGATTTTGCTGTCCGATTTCTAGTGGAAAGAAGTCCCACTTCCCTATGATGGATCTTCCTTCTTTCTGTGTCTCCCCTCATGGGTGCCTGAGGATATTTAATGTGTTGGAGAGTCTGAAGAGCAAAGTGGCATGATTTTTCATGAAGAGTAGAAAAATTAAAGAAGAAAAGAAGAAAAATCCCAGATCCTCTAGTGTTTAGCACTCAACAGGCAAGCAGAAACAACAGTACAGGTGTAAGAGAAGGAAACAGATCCAAGGTCAACAGAATGCTACTGCTGTACAACACTGATGACAGCCCCAGCCTTGCTCCAGCATCCTCTGGATTAATGTGTCCTCTATCCCCAGTCTCCAGGCTAGGCAGGGCTGACCTGAATTTGTCTTCAACACAATCTCTATACTCTTAATTTCTGCAGTTTCCCCCTTTCTATCTTACTCCTAAAGTTTCTGCTAAGATTTACTGCTATCACCCAGATTTACCCTAATCTCTCCAACACCCCACTCAATTTAATGTAAATGGTGTCTAGCAAGCAATCTAACCTAACTTGCCTCTGTCCTTCTTTGTAGCACTGGTATCTGCAGCTCCAAGATGAGTATGGTGGGCTCTAGCGCTTTTATGTTGAGCTCATTACTGGTCTGGGAACTTTACCTTCAAAAAGCCTGAACTCAACTGCACTGAAGGCCTTTTTGGTGGTGATGATATGTTTTAGATGACTGCAGAAAAGAGATGGTCAGCATGAGTATCTGAATGAAATGCAGTCATCTCAGAGGGCAAGAAGCGAAGGGCTTGGTACATGTACAAAACAAGAAGCATATGGGTTTAAGGATCTCTATGGAGCTGTCTATAGCTGAGTGCAGAGTTCTGGTATGAAGCTGGTGCTTGGAATCTGGTGGGAAAATGGGAGAGTGGAATTTAGTGAGAGAGTGGCAGAGCAGTAGAAGTTCACAGCCTAAAATCTCTTGTGCTGCTAAGATAAGGAGATGATGCCAGTGTGTGATGACCACTGCACGTAAAGCCCTGCTCAGTTTTGCTGTTAGCTTGTATCCAAACCCCAGTTTGCTGTGCTGTGCATGGCCCATGCCTGGCATGCAGCCATCTCTCTGGCTCATGTGGTGGAGGACCAGTAATGAACACCCATGGCTGTGCCAAGCAAAGATTTGCAGCTGGCAGGAGAACCCCTGCCCTTCGTTTTTGCAGTCATTGAAGGCTCCTTTATACAAATTCAAAGGGCTTCAAATAAGGGTTTGCCTAAGCATTTTTTGCATAGTGATTTTAATTATGTAATAAAATAACTAAAAATTCCACATGCTATCTTATCTAAAGTTGGCTGCAAGATTTCCCCAGGAGCCATCAAGGGCGTGAAAGAAGGCATGACAGAGTACAGAGGCAGTTTTGGCTACAGCAGTGGGTATAGAAAGGACTGGCCAAATGACTCAACTCTACAGCGCCATTATCAGATAAACCACCTAGAAACATTCAGGACTTTGTGCCCACTGCTGTTTTCAAATACTGTTAAAATCCCGCCTGGCTATCCACAAATACCTCAGCATTTTAAAACAGCATCCCCTTCCCTAAAACGCATAAATTATTTTCAACAGTAGAAATCACAGCCTCATTTGTCAGCAACAGCAGCAAAAGTTCTCTTCATCCCTTTCTTATAAAGAAAATACCAGAACTTCTGCCATGCAGTTGAGAGCTTATAATAGGAGGCTATTAGCAGAACGCTAAATTTGGGGTATTTCAGAGAAGTATATTGTTATGTCTGTCGCTTCATTTGTGGCACATGAACAGTTGCAGTTCAAGTTTCCCTGGAATTGGAAGAGAGGTCTGCACAAAGTGCCATGATAAATTTTAGAGTGATTACTAATATGCAGAAGGGGCTGGTTTAAAAACAACGAGCCATGACTTCTAATCAATGCTTGACATGTGTCCAGTTTTCTAAAATTGAAGTGAAAGGTGAGGCTGGTTATTCATGACACAATCCAGTCTTATCTATTTGCATCCACGCATTTGAAAATCCAAGTTTACATTTTTAAAGCTAAATAAAGTTGCCTTGTGACACTCATATTGTATCTATTACATATTTCACTTCAAAATCTCATCTCTCCTAAAGCCTCTTCAGTGTGCTTGAAGTAGCACAGCAAAAGAAAAGGAATTTTCAGTTTAACTAGAGCACTGACATTCTGTTACACAATTCGATCTTGTCTATTTACCAGCTCTTAAAAAACAGAAGACACTAAACAAAACAAAACAAAAAAATAATGCTGAATGCATCCAGCCAGCAGTGCCATAGGTGTCTGAATGCATCTGTAGCTTCCCTCTCACTCATCAGTGTAATTGTTGTCATCTTATTCCATTTTTTGATTAGGCTGGTCCGCCAAGCTCCCAGCTTTTCCTGGCCAAACGTTCTTCTGCTGGTTGTCATGGTGACTGCATTGTTAGCGGGGAGAAAGGCTCTGTTGTCTGCCATTGTTCTGTTGTGCTTTAGGTAATGCACGAGGCATCACAAGTGAAGTGGATGGACCTTTTTTGCTCGGCATCATTGCCGAGTATTGAAAATCTCACATAAAAAAGGAGCAAATAGGCCCTGACCAAAGAAATAACCAACTTCTTTTTTGCTTTTTTTTTTTTTTAAAGAAAGCACGCATTATTATAAAGAGGTAAAACAGCACTGGCGGTTAACTGAATAATCTAAGAAAATACTATAGAAATCATATTTATTAGAAGAACAATTGCCATGATTTGGATGTTACTATACAAGAGTAACCATTTGGCAATTTGGCTTGAATATAGTTTTTAAATATTGATTTCTCCAGCTTGCAATGTCATTTAACCTCCGATTCCATTTAGCTTAAAACACTACACTCTAGGACTTGAATACAATAATTTGTTTTTTAAAATTTCATCCATGAGTAGCTACTTTTTAAGTAAGCTACCGCAGTTTATTACATTTTATGTCATTGTCAGAGTATGCAATCACTGATTTTCTTTTTTTCCCCAGAAAATGAGGTTTTACTCCAACTTTAATTGAACTATCTGAAAAAAATATTAAAATAAGAGGCAACATTCACAGGTTTGACTTTGACACTCAGAAATTTTCCTTAAGAGACAGAAAAACTGCACGAAAAGCCCAGAGAAAGTTCTTCAAAGAGCCCTATTTAAATGGATTGCCAGACAAGATCTTGCCTTTATACTGTGATTAACACCTTTTCAACAGCAATTACATTAAATATTGAAAAACCTAATGCAAAACCCAACTGCCTAAAAACAACCAGTAACATATGGTTTGGGAGTCAGTCTTATTTCCAGCCTCTGTTCAAATTCATCTGCTGACCCCATTAAGGGAAATCAGCAGGGTACCAGCATTTCTCTCCCATCATTCCAGGAGAAAAAACACCTTCCAGCAGAACCTGTCACTGGATGTCACCAAAGTCCCATGAATTTGCAGGAAAAACAACACTATTTTATCCGAAACACTCAAGAGTCTTAAAGACAGCAAGTGAAAATAAGTGTGACAGGCAACCCAGTTTACCTGCAGAGCTGGCAAGGCCAGGACCTGCACTCAAGCAGTTATGGATGAGCTGACTGTCTCTAGTGGAGCCACTGAGGTTCATATTTGGTGGCTTTAAGCTGCCCAGTATCTCACACACCTGGAGGGAGCGGCAAGAGGTTTACAGCTGCTGGCACAGGCAGCTGAAAAAGTGCCCAGAGTGTCTTAATTTGGGTTGTAATACATATTGACTTACATTTTCCCCCTTCAAGTAATGACATTTTTCCTTTTCTTCCTTATTTAGTGAGTTTTTTTCCTGACAGTTTTTTGAGACCAGCAGACTGGAGCTATTCCATACGCCATGTGTCTCCTGTACTGGGGACTGCTGGTGGAATGCAAGGAACCTGAAAGAAGGTTTTGCCTCTCAGGTGCTCAGCTCATCCATGTGTCAGATTGGGAATCTAAAAAGAAATGGTAGGAGAGGCAGATTTCCTTGCAGGGGAATCAATTCAAATACATAATCTAAGGAGTAGCTCTTTGACTAATGTCAAAATAATTCAGGCAAAGATGAAAAAATGTATTTGCCATGAATATGAAATGTTTTAATTACTATTACATGTCCCAGGAAAACGGTGTGTCCTTTAGGAAAAAAAGGTTTTCATATCGTAAAGCTTGTCTGCTTTTAAACCTCAAGAGTGGGGATTCCAGAATAACAAAACTACTTAGACATCTATGCCACAATGACTTCCCATGAGTACTACCTCCAAATCCCCTATCATTTCTAGTTTTCCAAGAAGTTACTTTTGAAAGCTAGAGAAATTGGCAGCCTTCATGTAAGCTGCCAAAGAACATCGAAGTACAGCGACTCTTTGAGTTTGCTGTGGACTCCATCGGGCCCCAGTGCTTGCAGTGATCCTGCTGTCCTCACTCCTCTGCTCAGGACACTCTGGACATGTGCCCAGGACCATGCATACAAACACCTCTGAGACTGGGTAAGAAATCAGGATTTATCATGCTCGCATTCGTGCACACAGATTATTTACTTGCACAGCAGAAGCAGGTCTGCACGCAGCCTCACATCAGCTAATGCCAGCTTCATCTGTGGCAAAGGTATAATTCCTGCTAAATTCCTAATTCTCTTTTAATTCTATGAAATTACTATATAGCCCAGTTCATTTCACCCTTATTAAATTCAGGAGAGCTTTTCCATAAGGGATAGCTTCACTATAGAAACACTAATATAGGACAATTGCTGTTTTTTGGAGAGCTCTATTGCGAGTGTATTGCCTTCTCAGCTGGAAAGGATGATTACTGATGTCTGAAAAAGGTACTTACAGCTTAGTACACAGTAAACATGTATTCTGTTTTTCTTTTGCTCTGTTAAACAATATAATACATAGCAAAAATCTACAGAAAAAGCAATCAAAACAGACACACTTTAAGAAGAATCCCAAAGCTTCTTAATTTGTACTTCATTCTTTCCGTCAGCATTTCCATTCGCATTCATCACTGAATATTCATTCCTGCTTCTGTCTTTGGGTTGAGTGTGGCAGCAGCCCAGCAGAGCCACACAGGTATTTCTGTGAAACGGGTGACAAGACATCCCTCCCCCATTACTGCTGCATCGCAGGAGGGTCCCCAGCCCCTCTCTGGTTTGGGAGAGCTGAGCTCCCCACCAACCCCCTTTGCCCTGCCTGATGCGCTGAGAGCTCCCCCTCCTGTTACAGCCAATCTTAACTGCAGTCGACAGATTAATATTATTACCTCATTTTAATTAATTCCTCTCCTCAATTCAAAAAAGCACATCTGGTGCTTTTCAGAGCCAGACAAAGCTTCTTTCCTCCCATCCTCTCCTGAACATCAATTAATAACTTGGCAACAAAAAGAAAAGAAGGGTTTGTTCTCTGTACCTAACAGTCACAAGTGACAGAGAGAAAGAAAAGGGACTCGCTGCAGACAGAGGTCAAGGGAAATGACAGAACTGCCAAATCTTCTGTGTTTCTGCAACTCAGCAGAGCTTATTAGTGACACAGCTAGTGTGGCTGTGCAGTTTCCAGACCAGGAATTGTCTCACATCTCTTCAACTTGAAGTGCACGAAAAATGATGTGTAACTCGTCTCACCCATTCAGGCAGGTGGTTAACCATTGGCTCCCAGGCAACTGCTCACGCCCAAAAGGTGATTTCAGACCTTACTGAAAACATTTCATCTATCAAATCAATTTATAAATAGGAGTGAGTGATTCCCCTTCCAGAATTTCTCAAATCTATAAAATCTCCTAATACAAGTAGAAGGCACACAGCATCCTGAGCCACTCATCCTACACAACTCTGTGCCTTGCAAACAAACACAGTGACCAGTGGCACAGAAGACAGTGAGGATGAAAACCAATTCCCAGTTCTCCAGAGCAGGTGGAGCTCTCTTTGACTGGGGAGATGAAAATAAGAAATATTACTTTAAAAAAAAAAAAAGAAAAAAAAAGGCAGGAGTTTGGCATAAAAAAGGGCAAAAGTTACAACCATTTGTCCAACATTAAGAGATGCAGGAATAAACTCTGATTCTGGATATGTCCTCACTGGCCTATGGTCTCCCACAAGATCAGATCTGCAAACAGGGAGCCATCAAGCCCAGAGTTCAGCCCAGGATGTCCCCATCTGGTGGCAGGGTGGGTTGACCATGCATTGTGTGGGCAACCACTGGGGCTCTGCAGGTAGGAGGTCTGGTGGCTATCAAAGTCTGCTTACCTCAAAGTCACCACTGGACACACATTCAAACATGGCTCGATGCTTGCCACCGAATTTTGTGACTGTTTGTTTTCCATTCCAGCCTGACCTCAAGAAAGATACGGATGCCAGAAAGCGCACATGAAACTTTACAGGATGGTAAACACCCATGAGAAGTAAACTGAAATGCCACCGAGTCAAAACCAAATGTGAGGTAGAAATTAAAGGAATAATTTTTTAGTTTTTCACAAGGGAACTGGTGTCATATTGTTCTGTTGTTGTCTACATGCAACTCCAGAATCTCAGCTTTCCAGCTCTCATTGCAGAGACAGGCTTTGAAGTTACTGTCCAAACTGACTTCCTTCTTTTAAACTCAGCATTATTGCCAACTCAGTAATTGAGGTTTGTGACTTGTTTGGGAGCTTGGCTTTCCCTTGGAATTTTGTCTTGTTGATGCCTTTGTCCCAGCTTTGTAGCAGCTACTTTCTTCCTTTCTTCCTCCTTTTTTTTTATCTCCTTTTTTTCCCCCCTCAAAGACATTTAGTGTGGATCCCTGTCATGTGATTTCAGTTCTTCTTGGGAACCAAATTTTTAATGCCCAAATACCTTGTGGCTACTATTTAAGGGGCTAGTACATGAATTTATATTTTTTAAAAATCAAAATAGGTATGAAAACAAGATAAAAATGGTATTTATGCATCATTTATATCAAACACAAACATGTACTTTGTATCAGATGAAATGTCTTCTCACAGGCTGGAATTTATTAGATATGAGGTGAATTTCATTACAACTAAAAAAATCCAGGAAAAAAAGGGGGGAGGGGAAAAACAGCTATCCCCTGATAAACACAGATTTTAAAAATGCAAAATTTAATTCAACTGTACCAAAGTATAAGATTCAGCATATTAGCAGTATGCCCACTCTTAAAACGTGCTTTGAAATTTCTATTTTATTTTTATTATAGAACTGACTGTCACACAAGACAATATAAGGGAAGGAGCTGTGTTAGCTAATCTGCTGTAATCCTTTTAAATCTCTGAAAGAACAACAAGCGCTTGATAAGCAGGGTCAGGTTGGGGCAGGATTTTGATAGGAAACATCTAAGGAATGTCTAGGTGCTTCAGGAAGGGGATGGTGGTGATTTAGCAAGATGGCTAAATCAGCAAGCTTTCTTCCCCTCCACTTCAGTAAGAGTAAAGGGAACAGACCATGTGCTGCAGACAGAGCAGCCTTTCGGGGGAGACAGGGGTAATACAAGAAATCCCCTTTGAGGTATTGTTTTATCAGGCAGTGGTTTTAACAGACACCAGTACAGGTAAGTACATTTTGCCTTGTTGACTGATGGATAAACTATTTCCCACATCCAGTCCTAAAATTTGCAGGGTGTTGTCAGGTGCTGTTAAGCCATGCCATAAACCATGCTGTTCATCCATTGTCTCAAGCCACTTCTCTCTCACACACTTTGTACATGTTAAAAATGTGTTCCTGCAAAGTGCTTATAAATTGCAGGAATGCCAGCTGCGCCCATTACAGCTATCACCCATAGCAGTTCTAGTGTTGGTTTTAACAGCTGATTATATGTATAATCACTGAAACACAGATGATATGAAATACCAGTAAATATTTTTAATTAACTCCCCACAAAGTTCCCATCTGAACCAGAAAAATAAATAAGGTAGAATTATTTTAGAAGTACATACCTTGCACTTCTGAAAAATTATACAGGCTGTGCTGGCAAAAACAACTGCTCTCCAAGAAAATACTTGATTGAAAAGTCAGTATCTGTGACTTACTGAAAGAAATGCAGCAGTTTCAATGAAAAGAGTAAAAACCTCTCAGACCTCATTTTATGCTTTTTTGTTTCCACTGAGCATATTTTAAGACTAATCAGCCTTATAAAAGGTACCACTGTTAATCTACTGTTTGTCTTCATCTTCATTGCAGCTGCTTAGTAGATAGAGAGCAAACAAAACCAGAATAAAGGTCATTCCATTTAAATCCTTCAGAGTGGAAGACAAGGACTAAATTATTGCTGAGAATTACATGAAGGAAAGCCCAGGATAAGATACATATTGTTTATTATTTGCCAGACCCATAGTGGTACTGCATTTACGTATTTCTGAAGGGATTACATTAACATTTTATGAGATTAACTGGGATAGCATGGGGAGATTATCTGACATAATGTCCACACAAATTAAAAGTTCAGACTGCATGTGATATATATGGACAGTGAGAAGTAATTCAAACTTTCCAGCTACCAAACAGTTGTAATACATGAAATACAATTACATTTTTTCACATTAAAAATGTAAATAACTGTATTATTTCTCATCGTGAAGAACAGGTCTGAATCACACAGGATTATTAAGGTAAAAACCTTAATGGATTATTTTTTTCTTCTTTCACAAGACATCTTAAACTCATACTTTCACATTTTTAAGGCAGAAGGAGCAATAGCACAAAAGATCACTTTTATGCTAATAACAGGAAATCATTTCACAGTAGTCAAATATGACTAGAAAGCCCACAAGCTTTTTCTTCAAGTTAGGAAATACTTGCTGGAAGCTACTCTATAAATAATACATAGTAGGTTTAGTGCAATCTTTAGTATGAGAACACGCTTTCTTTAGAGCCAACAGTAACACCACTTCAAGAAGGAAATGCTGTGTGAAGAGAGGATCTTGCAGCTCTCTCCTACTTTAAAATCAAGTACATAGGCTCCAGAATATCACCAGCCCCCAGGAGCCTGATGGCCACAAGGTGTGAGTCAGCTCCACCACTCCGACCTCTCAAGTGGCGAGAGGAATGTCCCGGCTTGGTTCCCTGTGCTGCCTCAGGCTTCCCGCACTCAGCCTCTGGGAGGCTCACTCAACACCAAGATTGGGCAGAAATCAAATATTAGCAGTGGGTATCCACAAAGGAAAAAAAGAGAAGGGGAGCATTTCAGGTGCTTGAAAAGGACCTCTGCCCACATGCGATGCAGGTGGCAGGTGAGCTGCTCACAATGCTGACCTGCCCTGGGGAACAGGCTCCGGTGAGAGGGGTAACCACTCACACCAACACCAAGTATTGTATTCTTCTTTTTTCAATCAACAATTTTCACAGGAGGTAAGTCTCAAACACCAAACCACTGCAGATTTATAGACAGCCTCAAAAAAATCCTCTTTTCTCCCACCCCCTTCTCCCTCTCTCTCTTCACTATACATGAGATTTTTTTGCTTATCCTATTTTGTTTGGTCTCCCAAAATTCCTTCACCCTTTCAAGCAGAGTAGCGAGCGAAGATCCTTTAAGCAGAGCCATGCATTGGCTGTGTCTGGGCCCTGTGAGACGTGGCAGCAGCAGTGGAGGGGGCCCAGAGCGGGGACATGATCACCCCAGGAGACCAAGTCATTAGGACTTACTGTCCTGTTTACAGGACACAAGAGTGATTCCTTCATCTTATTAGGAACCAGCCAACCCTTGTGAGGGAGTTTTGCCCCAGTCCCTCAAATATCTTAGCAGCACACTGAGTCAATTGGTCCATGCTCTTTTGGTCACATCCCTTCTTCTGACAATTCACCTGCACATGTTTAATTTTACATGGCTCTTATGAGCTTCTATATCAGCAATTGGCTGAATTAAAAAAGCAAATTAAAAGCTGGTGGGTCATAAATCTTTCAAGTGTCAATCAGTAGTACAGTGGAATTTGTAGGAATATCCACAAACAGAAGATTCAGGGTGAGGCGAGACTAAGAGTATTTTTTTTCTCCCTTTTTAAAGGAATACAAAATGAAAAATACTGCTTTATGTTCTACTCTTCTCTGTAGAGTATGCCTGTTTGCAATGGGAAACCTAACCTGTGTCTGCATTCCCCATACAAAACACTCTTTATTTATCCATTTAGGACGTACATAGCTTTAGTGTCATAGTGCTAAGGACTTTCACTAAGGAAATAATGGCTATATACAGTCAGCTATTGGGTACAATAATACTGAAGGTAACAGTCATTACTAGAGCCACTGAAGAAACACATAAAAATTCTAAAACTGTCAGAGGTGACATCTGCAAATTATGTCACTTGCATTCTTACATCTCTGAAATGTCTTGAAACACTTACACAAAAATGTCACTAACATAATTCAACACAGAAATGTTACAAGGATGACAAGGATGACAGGGCTATATAAGAAAATAGCTAGAAATACTTAATATAAGGAAAACATTTTTCTTTATGTGCATATACAAAAGGGAAAAAAAGGATTCTTAGTCACATGCTGACATGCTGAAAGCAGTCTGAATTTACCTTAGCACAAAAAAAAACCCAAGCCACCAAACACATATTATTTTTTTAGAATATTGGAGATCTAACTAGAGCTCAGGATTTAACACCCTCTGTATCTGGAAACACATGAAAATATGTGTCTGTATTTTCTTGTATGCACATAAGGTCAGAAATCCTTTCTGCCTCATTTCCTGTTCTTTCTGTGAAATGATGGTCCTATTTTGTTTATTGTCATCATCATCTGCAATCATGACATTTATTGTCATTCCAAGTACTCAAATAATAAGAAGACACAGAGATCTGTGGAGAACAACAAAAAGTCCTAGGAAGCACAAACAGAAAAAGGCACTCTTGCTTCCAGCCCTCATTTGTTGGAAAGCAATTATCAAGAAACAAGTCACCAACAGACATATGTCATCTAATGCATCAACATGCATTTCCATCAGCATGACACCTGCCAGTGGTGCTGGCAACTGCCAAGTCCTATAAGCTTGAACTTTAATTCTTGGATGATGGTAGACTAAGTCTATAGCATATAGCATTAAGAGAAAACTTGGAAAACATATCTAACACCACACAAGAGCTGTTTGATGACATTTTCAAAAAAATACATTCTATGGCAACACATTATAAATGGCTTTATGTATTTGTAAAACACTCTTTAATGTTTTATCAAAGCTGACCTAGTAGTTGGGATAAAAAAAAGAAAGGAAGAAAAGGATGGTATGCAGCTTACAATTATAATTAAGGAACTGAAAAGTTATTTATTTGCAAATGTTAGTCTCTTGAAAGGAAGTTTCATAGAGGTTGAATTAAATAATTTATCTAACAAAGAAGGCATTATATCTGTAACATGTAAATATTGACTGACTTAGCTAATGAGTGGCTGTGTATAAACAGACTCCTTTTTTTATTTCAACTGGAGTCTAGAGCAGACAGCTTTGTATATTTTACAGTCTCTTGTACCTGAGCCAACAATTGATAGTGGAGGAGATCAAAGCCTTGATACAGAGATGCCAAGCAATTTGTGTATAAATGTGCTCCTTAAAAAATGATAAGAGCACAAAAGAAGTTTTAAGATACTTTTGTCATAGCTTAAATGGTAAATAGCTAATTACTAATGAGTTGTGTTAAAGTTGTACACAATGTACTAACAGAGCACAAGTTCAAAAATGCTTTCTATTTTTTCCCCCAGACTTGTAAATAAGAAGATATTTTACACTAAGAACAGCCATGATTCTTTTTGTTCTCAAAAGGAATATTTCTTCTGACTCCCTAATTATTTCTTCAGAGTTTATGCAATGGGCTAGGATGTAATTTTTTTCTACATAATTTAACTGAGGTATTTAAGGAGACAACAAGGGAAAAAAATATTTCAGTGTCCATAAGATGCTCACTCATAATGTCTGCTCAATTTTTAACACATTAAAGTATGTATTGGCACATAGACTGAGAACACTGAGCTCAAAACTCAAGCCTCTTCATGGTTTCTATTAAGTTATGTTGCCTAATTTATGAGCAGGCTGAGATGTTATGCTTCCATAAACCTTTGTGTAAAGAAAAGTCAGTTAAAAGTATAAAAGCAGTAAGATATGTTTCACAACCAGATTGCTGAGATTGTAGAACTATAGAGAGTACTACAGTGTACTACAATTGTACTACAATGCCTTCAATAATTTGAAAAACTCCGTGTTTTATGCTTTGATTCCTATATATTGTTTGAAGGGTTAAATTGTGGGCACAAGTATTTTCTACTTATATAACAAAGTACTTGGCTTCCTCACTTTTTATTATGGAATAGAAGATAACAAGTCAGAAGTACAAATGTAACACTTAACTATGGCTCTTAGAAATGAACATTATAACCCTATCTCTTGAGTTGTTTTCTCACACTGTATCAACAAAATTGGCTAGAACAAAAGAGAAAGGTGAATAATATCTGAACAACAGACACTTACTTACTGCTGTGTAGTACTAGGAGACACACAGACTGGAGAGGAACTGAGAGAGAAAGGCACCTCTCCATGCAGATGTGTTTAAAAAGAAAAACAACAAAACACTCTGTGTATGCGTGCAGTGTGTGTGTATGTGTGCACACGTGTGTGTTCGTGTATGTCTGCAGAGCAACAGGAAGGGAGTGTTGTAGTGACTGGAAATTCACCCACTCCAGCTTTAAACCAGCCAGCTCCAGCAACACAAACACCATGAGTATGCAGTCCAGGAACCAGAGTACCTCCCAGCCACCGTGATCTGAGCAGCAACCTCTGCAGGAGCCTGAGTTCCTGCTACCACTGCACCTCTGCCTCCAACACAGACCCATCTTCTACAGGAGCAGTTTCCCAAGCATAGGCAGAAATCTGCAACACTGCACCCACCACCTCTCACTTTTCTCACACCTCTGCTTTCCCTGTGCTTTGAGGGAAATCTGACATGGACTTCTCTCTCCAGCCATGGATTGTTTTACCTAGGTGTAAAAACACAGGCCTAGAAATCTAATTTTACTATTTTTTACTCCATTTGCTATAATTAAAAAAGTTGCAGAAGTTGAAAATAAATACTGAGTGGGACTAAGTCCCTCTACTGCTATATCCACAAATAGCTGTGCTCATACTTACTGTACTGCAATCCAGTCCCAGGCCAGTAAAAGCTGAAAAATTAAATAAGCATCATCAATCATAAAACTAACAGTAAGGCAGAACTGGGGTTTTGCTGACAGTTAAATCTAGGTTGGACCTGTAAGGGTGACCCTGGTAAGTCGCTCACAGCAAGGCACTCTGAGATTTCCAGATGGAAATATAAAAGTCAGGCATGAGTCCAGCAGCAATGTTGCTGCCACAGGACTATTTTCTGTCTGTCACTGAGGGAGGAGAAAGCCGTAATGTACCCGTGGGAATGGGATAGGGGTCCCACAGCTGGGACGTGGGATGCTTTCCACTGCCAGGGGGATGTCTACCCACTGACAGAACAGGATTCACACACCAGCCTGAGCTCCAAGCAGCATTCAACCTCTGCCTCCAACACAGCAAAAACAAACCTGACACTGAATGCAGATCCAAAACAGTGGTTTTGTTCATCCTTGCCACTGCTTCAGAGACAGGATTTACCTCTTGCCTACCATCAGCTTCCATTCCCCATTCCTCCGCCTCGGCACAGCTCTGGGAACATGAGTGGAGTGAATGTGAACTACTGTAGGAGCAATGCACATGACTCAGGAGGGCAAAACCCCCACACAAATACACCAAGTTTCTCCTCCTGCTTCAAGATGAGCATGTTTTCTTTGATGTGGTCTATCTCTTAGTTTCCTGTGTAAGCCCTTAATTTCTTACAGATGGCTGTAATGTCCTTCACTCCTCTTGAAGGCAAAAGGAGACCCAACTGGTTAAAAGTAATGACAGTTATATAAAAATTCAAACAAAATAAATCTATTAGCATCTCAGATTCAGGGTGTATTCAGTTCTGGCCTCAGCAGCGTCTGCACATTCAGATGCGCTAAGAAAATCCCCCAATAAAATAAAAGTGAATAATAGAGGAGGCGCCTTGAATCTCTGTGGGGCCGCCCCTAGGTGGGGCCTCAGATCATTTGGCCAATCAGAGGCTGGGTTAGCCTTGCTCTGTGCGTGATTGATGGGCAGTTCTGCCAATGAGAGGCTGCTTTAACCCCACCCTGTGTGTGATTGATGGACAGCTCTACCAATGGTTAGTCCCATCCAGTGTGTGATTGATGGACAGGCCAGGGTCTGGGGGCAAAGCTCTGTCTCAGGAGAGAGCGAGGCTTGGCCGGGCCCTCAGGGTCACCCACACGAGCATTGGCTCAGGACACCGAACACAGGCGTGTTTGGCACCCAAAGTGTGCAGTGTCTGGCACTGAACATGTGCAGTCCCTGACACCGAACATATCCAGTCCCTGACACCGAACATATCCAGACCCTGACAGGGCTTGAGTACCAAATTGTATAGTGTTTCTAGAAATCACCCAAACCACAGTCTCCCTGGAATTATTTTCCCATTGTCAATATTTGATTGCTTCATTTTACCCCTTCTCATAAAGTATTTCTGCATAGAAGAACTAATGATTTTCATTCACCATTGGCCTGTCCTCTGAGGCCCCTGACATCAGGCACCTTTTCCATTCACGTAATGATTTGCAGGATCTTTCCTGGTTATTATGGTTGATGGCTGACATTTGTTACACATAAAATTCACCCCTTACCTGATTTTAAACCCGCTCATGATGTGCTGTTACCTCCATAACTTAGTGAATGTCTTGGAAATACATCAAAATGTCAGGCACTATGAGAGTTCCCCAATTTATTTGGAAGTTGCCAATACAGAGAAATAAAAAGCCTTCTTGCAGTGTATCACCCAAAGCTGGATTTATCACCAACTATGATTGAGAAATCTAATAATTTATCATTTAAACACGGGATGGCAAAACCATAACGAATTTAAAAAACCTAAACAAACTGTACTTTCAAAAAATTCACTTAAGTTTGTGATCCTTTTGCTTATCTATTCTAGCTTCTTAGAAGCTCCTGATACCTTTCTCCAGGTTAATTTTCTCCAAACCTTGGCAGGCAAACCTTGGAAATTTCTCAACTTCGTAGATCTCCTGGGTTTTACTGTTTAAGATTATCATATATTTAAGCTTTCAAGCAGGTTCCAAAAAAAAAATGCTTCTTCCATCCTTTATCTTCCTGTTCATCAGTATCTCATTTTCTGTGGCTGGACCTGGGAAATCAAATAGATATGCAGGGGCTTAAATAATTTTAAATAATTTCTCCACTCTCAAGCAATCTGTCTGCATAGATCCCTATCAGTGGATTACTAGATTTGGAATGCAAAATCTCTGTTTTAGCTTGTCCCACAAACTTAAGGGTAGAATGGCAAAATGTGGAGTTGTAAAGCAGTTCACAAATATGTTCAACACCACAGAAAACAAAACATCTGTAGATAATGAAGGTGGGTGAGGTTCTTGGTTTGGGTTCTTCCCCCTCCTCTCCTGTTAATGAAGGGACATGAACACTGTGTCTGTACCGGGTGTTACACATTCCCTGTGTCCCTCCTGTGCCCCAGCTAACCACCCTGCAGCCACCCTCGCTTGCTCATGGACCCCTCTGCAGCACCACCTCAGCCCATTCCAAGAAGTATTTCAAGCTGTGCTTTCGGTACAGGCCACTCTGTGGTCTGTGCCCTGCATTACTCCCAGTAATGCAGTATTGTGCATTACTCCCAGTGGGAGACAGGAGCCAGAATGGGCACAAACAGTTCTGCATCTCTGCATGAAGGGCCAGAGGCTGCCCTGCCCTTGAGCAGTCTTTCACATACAAAAAAGGTAAGTCTGTAATTCTTGTAAATCTGCTATTTCACTGTTAGAAAGACTGAAATGATTTATTGTTTGACAGACAATTACAGTTTATGCAGATTGAAGGCTGGACGGTGTTTCTGCTAGGATTTCACCATTATCTGACATTTTCCAATGTCTGTAGATTTGATGATGTGGTTGAGTTACATTAGCTTTGAAATTATTGACCTGTTCATTACACAGGTAGTAATTTACATCCCATGCTAATTGACAGAGGCCAAGCTTTGTCTCACTTTCAATTTCTCAAAAATATGGAAGCAAGCCAAAGCTAACTTTATGTCTGATCCTGATTTCACATCTTACTAGTCCTAGACAGAGTTATTCCTGAAACTATCATGCACATATTTTGGAGAGTGATATCTAATTTTCCTTGAACATTTTTTCTATTGAAAAGCCTATGCGTTAATGTGCAACACTGCACATTCAAACAGTATAGATTCATTTGTATTAGATGTTGGAGGATAACGTGGTTTCTTTCTGAGCACCTGAACAGCTGATCTGTTTCTGTATTTATATTTCTCACGGAATATGACTCCAAAATTATTACAATCATGTAAAAATCTATACGTTAAGATTCTCGTGCACTTCATTGCTATGAGAGAGTCTCCTATTCTCCTATTCCTTTCAATGTAAGCGTAAGACTTAAAGTAGCCATATTTTCTTCTTGGGTTTTTTCCTTGGGTTTTTTTTGTGGGGTTTTTTTTGTTGTTGTTGTTGTTATTATTTTTTTTTTTTTTTTTTTTTTTACTGTTTGTCGCGTTCCNAATTACTGTTTGTCGCGTTCCAGTGCGGAGAACAGTGTAAGTTATTTTAACAATGGATGGTCGGGAACGAAATTAAACTGAACGAGGCAAACGTTGTATCTAAGAACCGCTTAATGGCAATGAAAACGAGAAGAAAAAGGAGTTGCCCGGACGAAAGTGGGCTCGAAGAGACAGAAAAGGAGGAAGGAAAATAGAAAAGTACAGGGGGAGAGAGCAGACAGGGAGGACGGGGGGAAAGGAGGCCGTTTGCCCCGCGGGCCGGGGAGTGCTGTGGGCGCGCAGGCCCGGGGTGCGCGCGCTGCTGCCTGTGCGCGGGCAGGGCCAAACGGGCCTGCGCTGTCTCGGACAGGCGCGGCCTCCGCGGCGAGGGCGCCGGACCCGCCGTGAGTGGGCTCGGAGGGGAGGCCCAGCACCCTGGACATAGTCGCGGCGAGGGTCGCTGCGATCGGCTGGACCGAGTACGGGCAGCCCGGCCAAGAACTCGGGGACCAAGTGGCAGGGCGGCCGTCGGGGCCACAGGGGGGCAGGACAAGCAGGAACCAGCGAGGGCAGAGCCAGAAGGCAGGGTGGGGCCAGGGCGAAGGAGGGAGCGAGACATCCAAGGAGCAGTGGCGCTGAGCCGTGTTGCAGTTAGTTTTTATACCCACCCGGCCCCTCCCAAAGTCAGCCCGGGGACAGGAGACCATTGGTGCGGTCCAAACTTAGTTTGCCGCCCATCGGTGGAGACCTTTTCACGACCAGTCTGGAGAAGCCCCTCCATGGTGTCTCCTACCGAGCGCCTCGGGTGAGGCGTAGGCAGGAAAAGTCTCCCCGGAGACGAGGCTTCCCCACTCCTGGCTGCCCCTGCAGTGGCGGGTGTACACGCCCTCCTCCCTCGTGTCTCTGACAGCCAGGGCTGAGGCAAACTAAAATGGCTGAATCAAAACTGAATTGGATCCTCACTCTGTGTCACATAGAGATATTTTACAGTCCTAACTCAAAACCCAACCAACCAACCAGTCAACCAAAAAAACTCCAAACACGACCCAAAAACTGAAGCTGTAGCATTCCGTTTAGTAATAAGAACAAGGATTTATAAAGTGGTGATAGTGCCTAGGTGTGAGGTAGATTCCATGAGTGAACATACTTCTCTCTTTCATTTTAGCCTTCTGGTATTCCTTGCCAATGTACCCTACTATATTTTCATGTGTCCATCACAATATCTATGTTATTCCCACAAAAATATTGAAAGGTTCTATTAGGCCTCTTTAGATCCCACCACTATTCTATAGTACCTGCTTCACAGTTCTTAATTATTTCATTAATGTAATATTTTCACATTACTGCAAGAAATCTCCCTAAATACCACTTCAATCGTAAGAGCAAAACTGTTCTGTGACAGACAAATAGATCAGATGTTGAGGTACTGGAAGGCTACTGTGTTAAGCCCTTTCCAGTTCATGAGGCGGGAACCACCCAGGTGGCAAAGGGTGAGTAGAAATGAAAGTCATGAAGTCAGCTTCTCTACCCTGTCATAACCAACCAGTTGCCTTTAAATGGCCAGCTAACTGCACCCTCCAAAGAGTTACTGTAAAAAGAGATTGATTTTTTTTTTCATGTCATTACTGTCACCATCTGCAAATTAAGTATGTGAAGTGTACACATGCTTCCAGTATTATTCAACCATCCTCATGATTATATTTCACCCAAAGGAAAGTACGATCTCTCTTTCATCATTCAACCTGAAACATCAGATATTAAAACTCAGAAGGAAAAAAAAAAGACAGCTTAGACTACATCTTCTGTTGCTGCATCTATTAAGTAGTATTATTCCAGTGCCAAACAGGGAATATGAAAATAAGATCAAAGAAGCACACTTTCACTCCCTTAACCCTGAAGATTTGCAAAAGGTGAATTTCCATACTGTTATGTAATTCTGAAGGTTGTCAATAGTCCTAGCAATCGGATTACTCACGTAACTGCCTGGGAAGTAAACGTCTCTTTTCTGATTTTCTTGCAAAATTAAAAGGAAGAAAATCATTAGAAAATTCAAACTAAACACTGATACTGATATCAATTTTAAAATTTCTAACCACAATGAAATAGGCTGTGTTTTACCATGTAAGGCATAGAAGCAACATACAATGATTTGACATTTTAAAATAAATATTTTCAAAGAAAAATGCTAAAAATAGCTCTTTTTTGTGTTTAAAAGTCCAATTCAACCATAGATAACCACTAAAACATAAATTCCAATTGCAATCCAGTTACAATGCACACCAAGCACAAAAGCCCTCTAATGATCTTTGATTAGTTCTTTATTAAATTCATCAAGGGAGCAAAGAAAATTTAATAGTCTTCACCATTTGTCATCTTTCTGATTACAGTTTTGATTAGAACTTTCAGCTCTTTTTTTCTTCTTTCCTAGTCATGGCTATTACTGTGATAGTGCTTCTTTCCTCTAGTTTAAGAAGTGCAAGATAGGATAAATGTAACACGCTTGAAATAAATTTTTTTTTAAAATAAAATATCTATTTTATTAGGTGTGTTAATGCCCCAAAATAGCCTAGTTCAGAATATAAGATCTTAAAAATGCAAAATAGCTTTTAATGGAATGTCTCTACAATCATACCATTAAAATTTTCATAGTCTCGGGTAAATAATATCTTGCTTAACTAATCAAATACCTTAAAAATACCTTACACACAGAATTCTGTGGGGGAAGGAAAAAAAATGCCACATTTGAAGAGTAATTTTAATTTATTAGAAACATTTTTAAGTGTGTTCTACTATTTTGGTATTCAGTGTTATGATTCACTTGTTTAATACAAACAAATAAAGAGTTTTACTTTGCATTAGTGATACCTCTATCATAAAAAACTGGAAAGAAACAAATTGAAATGTTCTAAATAGATGAAACAGTTTTCACAAAACTAAACACTATGTCGGTTGAAAATGTGTGCATTTCAATCTCTGTTACAAATGTTGAAACTTTTATATTCCCAATACAAATCCAGCTCTGTCACCTGCTGTATGAAGCAGGCCGTGATTCACTGTGAAAAGCAAAGGAGTTGCAGCTTTCTTATTTACAAAAAAACCTTCAGCAGCAATCCCTTGCTTAACCAAGGGATAAAATGAGGAAGCCCATCTTTAGCCAGAGGACATCCCAAGCACTGGGCTGAAGAGCCCTTATTTCTTTCCATTCTTACATCCCTAGATCAGGGAATCTATAGACCTTCCCACAGATACGAAAATCTCAGAAGAAACAGAAGGTTTGAGCTGCTCCCCACCCCTTGTGTAGCCTGATAACTCTGCATTTTCAGGATGGTTTTTAACATGTCATTATAGGAACTGCTCTACAAAACTGAAATGCTTGGGATATATTTAGTCTTATTGCAATTCTACTGAATGTTAGGCTCTGTGTTTTCCAAATCTTTGCATTTCCAAGGGCATAAGTGAGAACTTCCACTAGCTAATCTTTTTCTTCCTTACTGGCTGTTTACAATCTCTTAAATGATCCAATCAATTAGGTGATACTGAAAATGCAAGATGTTATTTTGGAGCTTTCCCTTGTGTATTGTGGTGTATTTGTCATGTGATCCCAAAGGCAGCAGTCGTTTGTTTGTATCTCATTTGGCTTAATAGTCGTAGCAAGGGCAAAAATGAGAAGGGATAGAAATAATGGAGGCATTTAACATTGGTGTTTACAATAAAATTGGTACATCTTCAGTGCAGAAGATTCATGATGTGTCTTAGTCACTAGGATATCTAAGCTCCATTGTAAAAATAAAGCTTTTCAGTCAAGAAAAAGCATCATCTTCAGCACACACAGCTTGCAGAGAGCCAGAAATAGTAAAATCTGCAGAGGGGCTAACAGCCTCATTGAGAAGAAGTCAAAGTTTTACACCTCCTAACTTCTCTTTATTAGAAAATTATTTAATTAGTATAAAATAGGGTTTCAAAATGATGATGGGATTAATCAATATGTTAGAAGAGAAAGTATTGAAATAACTTCACGATTGGCATAGCCAGTTGTCGGATCAGCTCTCCCTTTCATAGGCACTTGTTATAACAGGCAGGGGGCTAACCCTCTCAGACATGGAGCTAATCAGTCCTTGAAAGTCACTTCATCCAGTGGAGTGGAATAATGTACTCTAGCATCGTTTGTCCACCTCTACTATTTGGAGCAATGTTATTTAGACTGTCCATTTTTGCCTCATCAGCTTCCATTTCAAAGATTTTTTTTTTTTCCAATGGCATCTTTTATCAGAACGTCAGGTTAAATGTATTGTCTCCTACTATCCCCTTTGTAGTGGGCATTGTAAAGACCAGTCTGTGAATATATAGCAAGATAAAGAAAAAGCAGCTGCATAGTTGGAATGGCTGTTCTTTAAGCTTGATTAAGTTCTCACAGAAAAGAAAAAAAAATCCGGACAAGAAGTAAGATCACGATTAATGACCAGGAACAATATTTCCAGCAAAAAGTTAACTTAATCAACTTGCTGAACTGCAGGTTCCATTTACAATTACCGTGCAGATGCGGGTAGCTGTCATCCTGCAGGCAGTGCACGCGCCTGCCCACCCTGGCAAACAGATGTTTTTTTGTCTCATTTACCAATATCTGTTTCTGCCCTCCCCACCACAACTGGCTGCCTGCCCTGCCTGCAAGAATTGGTTCTTTTCCCGAGTCTGGGCTGGGCCTAATTGAACATGAATAGATTCCCTGGCCCCAAACAGGATCACTGAACTTGAAGAAGATAAAAGCTGATGGACAAGGACAACAGAATCAACTTTTCTTCACTAGCAGCTATTCCTCACTGTCACTCAGTGATGCCAGTAAATTAAATGTTCACAAGGAAAGGTTTTTTTTTATAAAAGAGGTATGTCTTTCTCCTAGTATGTGGATATTCCTCTTTGGGAAATTTCCAGGAAATTAATAGAAGTAGAACTAGATGAAACAATGTTGTCAATTTGATTATATTGTACATAGAATTCTTCTGCTCATGGAAATCCTCTTAGTGTGCTAATTCCACTGTTTGATTACATTTATTTTGTTTATATGGAAAATGTGTTTTGCTGTTGTTATAATACTGTCATTTTAGAAGCTCATTCCTCCTGTCTGGAGAAGGCTGGTATCAGCAAGGGAATAGACATCTTTTGACATTTGTTCGTCCAAATTGACTCCTAAAATGAGCTCTTAGATGTTTCCTCTTTGAAATGCAGTAATAGCCAGCAAGTGGCTATTTCAAAACATTTCTTACTCAATGGTCACCATAGGACTTGTGGTGACTCTAGCTGTGTCCCTTCGTCTTCCAGTGATTCCCATTACCTATAAAAGATCATGAAAATCAATTTTATTTTTCATAAATGATTGCCACTTAAATATCAATAGCACAAAATACAGTGCATGGGTTTATGAATGAGCAGTACCTTCCCTGAGCTGGGAAGAGTCTTGCTGTCACGCAGAGGGGAATATTGATGGCAGCAGGATGTTTTCCAGGGGTTTCTGTGTTTGGGCCATAGTGTAAAAACTATCTTGCTCAATTAGCTTTTTCTTTTTTCAATGTCACTGTTTGTGTTTGTAATCACAGTGCATAATATACTTATTCTTGACCAAACAGTTGAAACAGAAAGGAAGCTAATCTGAAAATGATGGCGATTCATTATGCACATTTTTCTCTTTTGATTAAAGGGTTCTTCAAAATTAAAAAATGTTGGTCTTGTATTGAAAACCAGTGAGCTTTACTTTAAAAAGAGGAATAGAACTACAAAATAAACAATCCCTCCTCACCTTTTCTTGTAAAAGCAGAAACTTTCCACAGACTTTTTATAACTGAACCTATTTTTTTTTATTTTTATGATATTTAATTCACTTATTTCATCACAGTGTATGTAACATGTCTGATAGAGCTTCCTACAGAGCTTGGTTCTTTGCTGTCCTCTCAGCCAGTTAAGCATAAGCAAAAGTCATTACACTAAAACAAAAAGGAAATGGGGAGGAGTAAGAGGAAGAAATGTAACCATCACATTTGCTGCCTCTCTCCAGGAATGGTCCCTGATACCATTCATTTGAATAGAAAAATGAGTTGTGTTTTTTTCTGACCTTTTCCATCTAGTTACAAATGGTGTTACTTGAAAGGCTAACTCAAGTCTTTTGCACTGTGAGAGTAATAATGTATAATGGTACTTATGTGTTATAAATTAGGCCCTTGCCAATAAACATCCTTTTTAACCAGATACTTACTTTCTTGAATTTCATAATAAAGCAGAAATAACCTATGTGAAACAGGAAATAATGTATGTGGAACAGAAAAATTAAGGAAAAGTAACTTTGCTGTTCAGCAAAAATTATTGGGTAGTAATTGGCTTCATTCAACAAATCTTTATAAATCAGAACTGTGAAAATAGAGTAAATAAATTTAAATAGAGTCTTCACATCACAAATCACAATGATAAAGAAGATGGGGCAGATAGCAAGATGTATTGCTTTCAAATATTCCACATGATCACAAGCTTAATTATATACAGTTAATGTTCTTTGTTTATCCCTTTGTTATGATTCTGCCAGATTTTCATTTTCTATCTTGACTGCTATGGTTCTTCATATGTATTTCTCTCACAAGAGAAATCCTGCTAAAATCATCAGCACTTCTGCATTTGAGTCTGTAAGCAACTGTTCACTGAATCATCTACTTTACACCTACATGGAGGAACAAAGTGATGCTTAATTGTTTTATGGGAATAATTGATGCTTCAAAGGAGAGTGGGGGATCTTTCTGCAACTCTCCTGTAAAAATTGTTTAAAAGCATTTTAAATTCAATATCTTGATAATATCTGCTTTAATATATCAGGTGAGATCTTAATTAATAAGTCAGTGGAAGTTGTAAACTGAAATAAATCCCGGTAATAGCTGAAAGCTAAATTGAATGGATTGCATATTACCTATATTATTAGTTGAAACCAATTAAATTGTTTAAATTAACAAAGCATAGTTAGAGAAGGAAAGCACAATTATCTTTCCAAAATGGATATAGCATCCTGAGACTTTGCTCTTGAAGGACGGATACAGGCCAGTGCCCACCAGCAGCCTGTGCTTCAGTGCCCTTCTGCCGTGCTTCCAGTGTCCTGAGTGAACAGACACTACTCCCTTGTATCTTTGCTTACAACTATCAGATCTCTGCAGTGTCCTGTCCTATGACTCCCCATCCTAAATGCTCTGTATTTCAAATCCTACTACAATTATGGGTAGTCACATGCCACATTACCTGCTAAGATAGGTGCTTCATGCTGAAGTTGGGGGATATCTGGCTGTTACTATTTTTCTGCAGTCTAACATCACAGTGCAATTGAAGCAATGTTTCTGAAAGACCAGTTCAGTACATTAGCTCTCAAATATGAAAAAATACACTTTCATCATTGAAATTATTCACTTATAGTAGCACTTCAGCAAAACATTGTCCACACTGACCTTGCAATTATATTGCATCTAGTGTGTACTGATTTACATACTGTATGCTTTTCCACCTGTAATTGAGGCTATTAAGCAGAATGCAGAGGCTGAGCTCCACCCTCTGTACCTAGCAGATTATACAGAAGGTGCAAACTCAACAAAACGTGCTGGGGATGCTGCTGCTGAAGCTACCCTATGAGGGCTTATTACCCAGCAAAGTAACACTCCTGCCTGGCAGGTGCTTCTCAGCACCTTTTGTTCAGTAAAGGTTATGCAATTCCCAGTGTAAATCACACATACTGCTTAGTAAAAACCATTCCAAGAGAAGCTAGAGAATCTGGAAAAAAGGGAGACACTGTGATGATGCAGCCTGTGATTTTTAGAATTAGAGTAGAATTAAAATTTTAGATCAGAATTTTTTCTGTTTTAATTGCTCCTTGGAAGAGTATTTATTTGTATTTTTGATATTTCATCAACTGAATGAGGAACTTCTAAACATTGTGAATTTTTGAATACAAAATCTGCTTTACATTTAAAAAATCATTTGCCCACAAACTCTTCAGGATTTGGAAATTAGTGTGTCAGGTTAGTCTAGCTCCTGAAAATAGCAGCAAATTAAATCATGACTTCATTCAAAAATATCTTTAGATATTTTATTTTACAACACTTTTTGTTTTGCACACTGTTTGGCTATTAATGTACTGTAAGCTGAGAATACTGATGGCCTAATTTGCTTCTGAAAACGTGAAAAATGTCTAAATCAGAAATGTCCTGAGGGGAAGGCCCAGGGGAAATAATAACATACAAGTAAAGCCATCTTGAGATCTTAATCTGGAATACTATTTTACATTGTTCTTGCCATATAAAGTAATTATGGAATCAACTATTAGAAGATGTTGAATTAGAGCCTTGGATGGCACCAAAAATCACTGTTGTGAAGGACGGGACAGGACATTTGCATGTGAAAGGATTGTGAATAGTATCTGTAAAGAATTGTGAAATTACTTCCATATTTATTATTATAATTTTGTATCATCACAGTCTCATTTCAGCATGACCTGCAAGAATAGATTAAATTAATGTCATTTTCTCTTCTTGTTAACATCTTTATCACAAGATCAAGCTGTCACAATTTTAGTGTCTAGAATAGTCTGCGAATTACAGAGGGCAAGAGCAGGACCATTTCCCCATTCTGCGCCTTGGTTTGCTCACCTCTCCCAGTTCGTTCTTCCTTCCCCACCACGCCGAGTGACAATCAACATAAAAGCTCTTTGTATTCTACCCTCCGGTAAGAAACAGAAGACAGCCTTCACTATTTTAAACCTCAAGGTGAGTTAAAAATACAGAAGAACAGAACTGAATGAAAAAAGGTTGGAGAAAGAGGAGGTTTGAATGGAGGCAAGGTTTAGAAAGGATTGTTCAAGAAAATGAAAGCAAGTGTATACATATGTCTTTGATGTACATACAATACACATGGCTAGAATACACAACTGTCAAAATAATTGTTTTTACACTGATAATAAGAGAAAAATCTGTCTCTAGAACTTCAATGGCAGTTTTCATTAACAAGTATTTTGAACCTTAAAAAGACCAAACCTCTTGTAAGAAAAAAAGTAAACATTGCGCTTTGAAATGTTGTCTTTTTATATAAGCATACTATGAGAAAAGAGAGGTTATGGTTGGTAAGTTTTGTCTTATTTTTGCCTTCCATTTTCCCCTTTTTCTTCATCAACTTCAAGTAAGTGGACAGGAAAGGAAAGACCAGAACATCATCAAGGAATTCCAGAAGTGAAATTTAGAGACATTTTCAAAATATTTTCCAAAAAATGAAATTTTTTTTCATTTGGATACCTGTTGAACAAATTGTTCAGGACCTTGAAATTAGTCAGTACCTCCTTTCTCAAACATCTTGTTTCCTTGGTTTTAAAGTACTATTAATAAGTGAATATTTTGTGAGATATTGCTGTTCCTGATTCAACATTGTTAATTATTGTCTGAGCTTCAATAATACACTTGTACCTATAGAAATGAGGTGTATATCTTAGGTACAACTCACATGAGATGTCTTACCCTTTAGAAAAGTAGGATGTTGTTGAAGGAAATAAAATGTTTGGATATCAGATAAAAGAATGCTGCACTCTTGCCTGAGTTATGAATAAATATTACATTCTTCTAAAGTTGTCACAGACTATATTGTTCATGGAGTGTTTTTGAAAACTCAAATGATTTAATGACAGTTCACTTTTTTACCTTTTAGGAGGGAGAGGAAAAAGAGTTTTTTTTCAGTTTAGAAAGTCTTTCAATAACTTAGACTTGCCATGGTGTCCACAACATCAGGCAGGAGCTCTTTCCTTCAGAGTGAAAAATCCATTTGTGATGCCTCCTGGCTCCTGGCAAGAGGGTGTAATGTGACTCTATCCCAGAGGTACCATGGAGTAAACAGGATCTCCAGTCGTGGAGGGAAGACCCAGATTTTTTCTGGCCAAATGTTAGCTAGTCAGCATAAGGGACTGAATAGGTGTGTATTTCACCAAATACCCCAGCTTCATATTTGCTCTACAAATCCCTGGGTTTGTCTGTAATACAATGCCATTGTAAATGTATGTGTTGTATGTCTTGTAAATGTACTATTGCACCCCTGAACAGGTATCAGTATTGCTGCTGTTCTGTTATCATTTTCTTCCTAGAGAATGTGACTTAAAGATCCAGAGCTATATAAAGAGCAGTTTGAACAGCAGCAGTTTCCCAATTACAGCTGGCTATCCTGGACATTAAGGTACAACACAAATAATGTCCGCTTTCTTTCCTCCAGCCAGCTGAGCTCTGTCCTCCAGTGCTCCAGGATCAACTTCTTTGAATTCAACAAAAGGGCTCAGCTGAGTCCCAAACAACCAGAGGGATGTAGAAGACTTTCCATAGAAAACCATAATTCCAGTAACAATTATAATTCCAGGACTGTCTGGAAAATGCATGGTAAATATTGTCAAAGAAGAAAACAAATGGTAGCCCAGGAGTACTTTATTTGAGACACCAGAATACTTGTGCATGAGCATAACTTTGCTGAAAGCCTTGGCCAAGCTGATGTCAGGCTGTCCCTGTCAATGAACAACTGTGTGGAAATGAACATGGACTCAGGAGAAGCAGTATGAGCTGCATCTGGCTATTTAAATCTACTCAACATGCAAGGCTTTTGGAAGACCCCAGGTCTGCTCCCTTTAGTTATATTCTGCTTGATAATGAGCAGCAAGGTGAAACCAATGACTTAAACAAGTAGACAAATTGTTTTAACTGCTAATGAATGGACTGGGGGTAGAAGTCTGCCTTTTTCCAGTATGGTTTTCTGTGCTGACAATGCAAATGATCTTCCTTTCTGACCATTCATCTAACCATTCCTTAACTTCTACCTGCCAAGGTGTCTGGGTTAAAAAGAATACCACAACTTAATACCAAGAGAGCAGCTGAACAACAGAGCTGACAGAACTGGGATTACAGTGATGAAGTTTTGGGCAACCTGCTGTTTCTGTTAGCAGCAAAAAAAAGTGGCCAGGAGCATTATTTACATATATAATTCATAAGGGTGTTTCGTAGAGGAAAGTAAAACCAAACCCTCGTGGAATTCCAAAATAATCTCTAATTTCTTTCTGATATGCTGAATATGTTGACTGCTGATTTCTATCAGAGATTTTTGGTTATAACTGCAGACCAGTTTCCAGAAGAATTAGAAGAATAAGGCATAATTTGATGTAGGTCATGTTGTTGTCAAATGTTGGCTTTTTAACATGGTATATTTATATACTAATTCCATTGTATGTAAAGGGTGATTACTTATTTAATGAAGAGTCTTCACTAGAACAGAGTTTTGTCACAAGATAATGGTCTCATGCTGTTAACTAAATGGGAAATCATTTACTGTAAAATATATACACTCCAATTTATAAGATTACCTTGTACAAGCAAAGATCCAGCAACAGGATGTGGGCAAACATAAGAAAATATATTACCAGAGAAAGAATATTTACTTGTCCATAACGACAAAAGTGGTAACACACAAAAAAACCTCCTACTTTGTTTTATCTTTATTCCCAAATAAATATACATGTCAAAAGCTAGTTAAATCACTGCAAGTTAAATGCATTTGTGGAAAAAAAAAATCACTCAATGGTGACAGATACAGAACTGCAGAATTCAACCTTTCTGTCACTTGACACTGGTAAATAACAAAAGGGTATTTTCCGTGAGTTTCTATGCCTCTTGGCTTAGGTACCTTCCACCCCTAAGTACACATGTTCTGCATTCAGCACATGTTCAAGGAGTGCTCCCAGATCCTCTTTAAGGTCCTCTGTTTCTATTACCAATATAAATTAATTTGCATATAGGAGTTTCCTAATATTCCTGAATGTGGTGTTAATATACAGCCATAAACTCAAAGTGTTAATCAGGACTAGTGAGACAAATAATCTCCCTAAGGGGAAAGTGTCAGTTACATAATCAGAATACATTAAAATCTGGTAAACTGCATGTTTTTAATAAAAAAGAGCAAAATGAAGGGCTGAATTTATAGCCAGCAGACAAAGGTCCCTTAAAAATAGACCTATTAATGCTTTCTGCAAGGTCAGATCAAGGATGATGAAATGAGAATTGACCAAACACAAGAGCAATTCCCAGTTAAATAAAAAGCCAGATACTATTTTCTTCACTGACAACAGAAAATGAACATAGAGACAAGAAAGGTTGATCACTGGTGCCAAAAATGTACTTTCCATTCTCTGAGCTTTCTAAAGTCTCTTCTTTTATCCATTTTCTATTTTTCATCATATTGCCATTCTCCCTTTTTTGTCAATGACCTTTCTTCTGTCCAACTCAGCTTCTGTCTAATGACCTGAAGAGGCCTTCTTCACAGCCTGGAAAGCTTTATATTTAAGATCCCCCTCCTTCATTAGAGTGAAAAGTGAACAGCCTCTATGTGCTGGGTGTTAATGAATGTGAAGAAAGATTTTTTTTGTATGTGTTTTACACATTATGTTCTTGACTCCTTGAGGTGCTACAATAAATTGCTGCGCTTCATTTACAAGGAGTGATAACAGAAGCAAAATGAGGATCTGGCAGCAAATTACTTCTCAGTTCACCCTGGGTCAGGCTGCTGGGGCTAATGAGAAGAGGTGCTCTAATTTTAAACTCCTCCTCAACCAAGCTATTCTTGCATTAATGTTCACTGCTATAAATTGTAAAGTCAAATGAAGGAGCACTGTTGAAAATTAACCAGTATTTTTATCTTTTGAGTACCCAATAGAACATATTTTGGCTTCTAAGCCTGGTGGTTATCAAAGGCAGCACAGCTACACCAGCCGCTCCCGCCTCACCACGGCAGGATGCTCCTCACACACACACACACACACACCACTGTTTCTGCCTTTGCTTTACATGAGAGGCAAAAATAGTATGGCTTTACAACCAGGTTATAATTTAACTCAAAGAAGAAGGTGTTTAAAGCCAGCCTTTTTGTGTTGCTTTAACAGGACTCTGCACACAGACATTAAAATGGTGCAGAATTACTCCATCCATTTAATGCTACCACATGTTTAATGAATTGTAATTGTGTATATGGAAAGACCCTGTAAATCACTGACCCGTTTATGTCTATGAACTCCTTGTTCCTATAACCCAGAGCAGGATTTGAGTAGTTAATGAGAAACTAATGCAGCACCTGCTTCTCTCATGAAATAGCTTCCTAAGCCTGTATTTCGTCAATTTGATGAAATCAAATACAATTAAAAATAGGAAAAAATAAATAAACAGAATAAACCCCCAAACCAAAACTATAGTCCAGGGTTCATAGTCAGGGTGTTACACATCTTTGAAGAACATGATTCTAGATTTTCATCACTGGATTTTTATTGATAACTTGGCACTGACTACAATGACATTAATATATTTGGAATATATATCAATGGTATGGCATTCATTTTTTGTGAGATGTGTCTGTCCTGGTACATTCTTCCATGAAATTACTACATAACATACAAATTAACCACACTACCCTACTCTAATCATTGTAATCAGTTATGTTTTCATGTGTACATTACTAATATATAAGGTTGTTGTAGTTCTTGTGTGTGGTTTAATTGCTTGTTTTTGCATATCTTGTGTGATTGATGATGTTCTAGAAATCTTTTCCCCGAAAGGAGACTTTCTAAATTACTTTGTTTAGATGCTAATGATTGTATTTCATTAGTGGCCCTCTCATCCAGAATCATCTTTAAATGAATGAATATGCCATAATTAAAAATCTGAATTATGAATTACTTTGAAAGGAGACAACATTGTCCCGATTTCCCACTGCGACTCAGTGTTATTTCAATTATGTAAATATGTTTAATCATTCCCCTTTTGTTTTTCTAATTATTTAATATTAATGTTGCTTTACCCCTTTATTGCTACAAGAAGGGATATGGCATCTTAAATGAGAGTACTTAGACAAGTGATACACAGATGACTAGATTCAAGCAGACATTTACCAGAATGCATAACCCATTTCAAAAACAAACATGCTATTAACATTCATACTAATATAGCAACACTAGCAGTAATTGCCCTTCATGCATGTTTTGTCTTTATAAACCTAATGTATTCACAATGTACGATCTCCAATCAACTTTCCTATCAAACTTAAAGTCCATTTGTACAACTTCAAATTCTCTTGAAGTGCAGATTTTAAGTAGTGCGATTTCTCTGCCCACAGGCTGCACTTTTTCAGTAGTTTAAAAAACAGATATAAATTATTAAGCATCTGGACATAAGATCTTCTTTTCTCACTGAAAAGGCCATTGTATTTTATAGGATAAACAAGCAAGTTATTTCCTGTGAGTCTGAGCAACCTGAAAAAGTTAATGCTCCTGAAAATTATGCATAATACTGCAATTCTACTGAAATTCACAAAAGGAAAGGACTGTGGTTAATATCTGTAAAACTGTCAAAATCATAAATCCACATTAGGCATTACACATGCTACATAAAATAAAATGGAAATTAATTATAAATATTTACACATCATAGAAATGTTATATGAGTTTCTAACTAGAATAGAGTAAAATGTAATAATTTGGCATTTGCTTTGAAACATCCTGAAGTAGAATTCCTAGAAATACAGTATCTCACTCCTCAGTAAGACTAGCAACACAAGTTCAGAGCATTGTTTAAAAGAGCTATTTGTAATTAACCTGATGTACTGCCATAGAAGACACAGAGAAATAGGAGTTTTATTTCTGTATTCTTTAAACAACACTACAGTGCTATGAAACAGTGAGAACTTATTAGTGGAAGCTAATGCATCTGCTCCAGTTTTTACCAGTAATGACTTTTTTCATATTAAAAAAATATTTCTTTTTAATCATAGGTTTTACATTTTGCCAGTGACCAGGGGTCAAAAAGGGTAATGAAATGTGCATGAGTATTATCAGTGAACTCATTCTCCCACTTCCAGTTTGAGTTTATTATTCTCTGCTTTGCAGTTTTTGCAGAGAGAATGCTTCCAATTAGCACTGCTGCTCTTTTAGCCTCAAAATTACCCTTGGATTATTCAATACAAAGGAAAAAACATTTCTAATACATTCTTGTTTGGATTTTTTAAAAATAAAATTTTCCATAAGCAAGGAGAGGGTAGTTGTTTTCCATGGACTTCTCTGACACAGCCAAAGTGGTGAGCTTTATTCATCACATCACTCTTGCCATTGGATGAAGGTCTGCCTGCAATCAGATTTCTGCATTTTGTCAAAAACACACAAACCTACAACCAGTTCTTATTGTTACAATATGTATTTTTATGTAGATGTATTTTTTGGCAGTAATTCTTCCAAAATCATCTTTAGTGGTGCTGACATTTTCAACCAAAAACATAGCACAAGATAGCATCTGCAATTTCTGTGCTATTACAATTGCATGTGTGTGTGTGTGTGTGTGAAACATTTCATTTCTGTAAATAATTTTTAAAAACTTATAGAAGCAACCCCTTAGTATTTCCACATAATAGTTCCGGTGAACTACCTTTTCTTTGCAGACATCTCTTGAGAGACAATACTTTGTAAAAACAGTCAGAGAAGAGAAGAGAGAAACAGATATAAAACTTTAATGGGCTGGTATGTTAAAAATTAAGAAAGCGAACAGCAGGAAGCTAAGCCTGGCAGCCTTCATTTTATGTTACATTTTTCACAAGCCAGTTTCATTACAAAAATTAGGAATGGTAATTGCTACATATAAATGTAAAGTGTCTCTCTTGGCCCAGCACAGGGGATAAAAACCCCCAACCAAATCCCAAACTATAATGCCACTCTCTGTTCTCAGGATTCTTAAGTATGCAAATAGTTTTTCCACTTAAGATCTCCCAGACACAGATCTGGTCAAAGCAAATTACCCAAACAGTTTGCATTCATCAGAGAGGAAAAGAGACGATAAAGCAGATAAAACCAATGATTGTAGACATTTTGAACAAAAGCCTGCCATTTTACAGAGGAGATTATTTTGTACTCTAACTCTCTAGTTATATTAGTAGCAGAATCTTATTTTCATATTATAAGATAATGTGAGGTGAAATGGTAGATAAAACCTGCCTTCACTGAAGTGAATGACAAGATTTTCATTGACACAAACAGAGTGCTTTTGTTCCAGGGGCTTTATGCCTTGTGCAATTTTTTTGGTGTTTTTTTTGTACAAATACTAGCCTTTCTAACTGAGTTCTTTAACCTTCAGTATTATTTGTGCAGCCTATGTTTCACATCTTCCCATGGAGTTATTCATCTCCAAAAAAAAATCATCTAGCATATCTGTTGTAATTCAACTTTCCCATATTAGTTTTGTGAACAAAGTGTTCTTTTTCTTTTACATTTTAGTTAAGATGGACACAATGCATGGAATTATGATGCAGAATGTTAGTCTGTGAAATGTTATGTATGATTTATCTTCTAAAAAATGCAAACATACATGAAATCTTACTTTTTGTATAAGTGCTTATAATCCTTGTCCCATAGATGTCCACAAAAATCTATTACTTTATTACAAACTTTTTTGAATCAAATCTCTCATTGCTCAACTTTTAGGACCAGTTCTTCTGTACATCTTGAACACCCATGCTCTGCACAGCAGGATGTTGAGCGTGCACCTCTCAGCTGCATACAAGCAGTAAGAATGATGGTGCCATGAAGCTCTGGTTCATGTGTTACAAACCACCATCCACCATGCAGCAGTAGTGGCCAGATTTAGTAGTTCCATGAGTGCCATCCCAAAATGAGAATGCCACCACAGTTGTCAGTTATCTGGGTGAGTGTAAGAAAATTTTCCAGCATGTCTTGGGTGAGAATACTCATATCATGAATAACAGCACAAATATTTGATGAAATTATCAATAAAGCTGGTTTTTACAGAAGTAAGGAAGATTAAACAGTAAGACTATAAAATAATATGATTAACACAACACAAGCTGAAAAAGCAGGTAAATCTATTGCAAATAGTCTTTGGATTATGCTTCAGACTTCTGGGTTTATGCAGATACCACTGACCCATTTAAAGAAAACCCATGAAATTCCTTGTCCTCCCTGCAGGGGACATAAGGAATAACTGATCATTATCCTCTTCATAACCATTTGTGACATACAGAAAGAATTGTATTTTGTTCCCTTTTGTATTTCCCTTCATTTAGCATAAATTGCTATAGATACATCATGCTTTCCACACAGTTTAGCAAATATTTAGCAGATTCTATATCAATCCTGTGGCTTCTCTCTTCAGAGACTGCTTCTTTCTGGAGGTGCCATGACCAAAGCTGGACACAGTACTCAATAGGAATACCCACCTCTCGCATCCATAACCTAAAGCTTCCATTAACACCTCTCAGAATGAAGTCTGCCTCTTTTTCTGCAAGAATTCTTCCAAATCTTTTCCAGTTCTACTGCTTTTTACAATATCCTTAATGATCACCACTGGGATCACTTCTGATGCAGTGGATAAAGCTAGTCTGACTCTTACTTGTAAATGGATTTTTCTCAGATCAAAGTCTTGGATTAACCTTTAGGAAAAAATGAGATATTTGTATTCTCTAGTTCATTTTAGAGACAACTAATCATTCCAGACCATAACGAGTGACTGGCAGTGTCATTAATAAAGATTGTCACCACTAGCAAAGCCCACTTTACACCAAAAAGCATAAAAACTGGGCATTATAAAAAAGTCCTTTTTACCTTGTTTTGAAATAAAAAACATTAATAGGCATATAAGAGGTTTTAGTAGAATCAGTTTTTAATTGCTTACAGATTTTTCAACAGCAGATGAGAATATTAAACTCATCAAAACAACAAAATCTATAATGTGAATAACACAAAAGATTTTACTTCAGCTGTCTCCCTAAAGCAAGTGCTTACATCACCAAGATAGTTCTGGATATGTCCCTGTAATAGCGCAAAACACTTAAAGAAGCAGAACTAGAAACAATTTCAGTTTTATTTTAAGTAAAGGTGTTGAAGGAAACACTTCCTTAACTGAAGCCATAAGTCAGGGAAAATCAAAGGATCCCAGGCCATAGCAGAAGGCAGATGCCAGGTCAAGGAAGGAGATCCCTGGTCCAGCCTTGGGGTGGTCTGGGCATGGCAATGATCAGCCAGGAGCAGAAAAGATGAATCACTGAACTGTTAAGGTTGGAAAGTACCTCTGAAGAGCATCTTGTGCATTTGCAGACATGGCTTCTCATCCCGTTACTGGGCACCACTGAAAAGAGTCTGGCACCATCCAGTTGACCATCTTTGTAATATTTATTATATTATTATTGATATGCATTGATGAAATCCCCTCTCAGTCTTCTCCTTCTCCTGTCTAGACTGATGAGACCTCACCTATGCTGGCTAAGCTTCTGGCAGGCTGGTGAAAAAGACAGAGACTGAGTGCCATGTTGGTATAGCCTTGCTATTCATTTTAGAGGGTTGAATGTCAGAAGGAATAGCTACTATATATATAAAATTGCTAGTCTCACCATTTCAGATGGTAAGAAGTGCCTGCTAAGGTTGTACATTGTTTTCAGGGGCAGGAGAACCAGATTCAGACTACCAAAAAGAATTGCAGTTCTCTAGGTCAATGGCTGAAGTGAAACATGGGGGAAAGTTTTTACATTTTGGTTTTAGAAGCCTGCCTCTTCAAGCCTATTTTTAAAACACACTTCCAGGTTCAGCATCTTGACTCTGAAGTCAGTTTTAAAATGAGACATTTAATCATTTACATTTTAAAATACTGAAAGAATTACAACTTCTTCTTGGTCTTTTCTTTGTACTAACTCATCACCAATTTGGAGATAATTTTGTAGAAAGTTTTTATTCCTTTCAAGTAATGGACTGTTCCAATGGAAAAGCCATACCTGCATATATATATTTATTCTATTGTTTCGTCTTCTAGAAGTAGTAAGGCAATGTTTGAGATTTGCTGAACTGTTTTGATTATGTGGTGAAGCCTGTGATCTGAGCCAGGTATTTCTTTGCTACAATTGTTTTTTACACAAAGAATGTACATATAATTCTTCTTCCCAGAACCCAATAGGAACAGACAAGAAACAGTTCATCTGGGCATGCTTCCAAGCATGTCTTTTCAGACCAATCTGCTCAAAAGAAGCTTGGTTTTGAATTCTTCTAAGGGGAAATGCTACTTCAAATTCTCCTGACTCTCCTGCTGCACCTCTTGCTTTTCTGCTTCCACAGCTGTGTTCCACCCACTGCCCAAGCTCTGCATTACTGAACAATGGTAATTCCCACCATCCCCCAAAAATCACCACCTTAGTCTTTCACATTTCTACCTATTTACTGCTTTGGACACAAACTTGTCTTTTTTCCTTGTTTGCTTTCATAAAGGAGCTTTATTCAGTTGAAATTAAGAGAATCAGTGTGCCAAATATCTTGATTATGATTGCCAAAAATAAGCTTGCTGGAAGCCATTCCTTTCAATGCCATAGACCTTCCATTGTCCAAGTGGAATAAGGAACAGAGATCTCTTGTGGAACATGTCTCTGATTCATCCCCACTTAACTAACACTGCATAGTTGCTTCATATCCCAAATATCCTCTTATCCATGACACTGTGCCTTGAATCATATTTCATCTTCTAATGATGCCTTTGAAACTAAAGTATGTCTAAAAAACCCAATATTTTTCAAGATACACAATGTAGGAAATTTTATCATTGCTTGTAGAAACTTTTAACAAGAAAAGACAGCTGAGGAAAGGAAGACATACAAATTAAGCTTTTTCTTCTACATGAGGAAAAGTTCAGTCCACCACACTAATTGGTGATGGTGCTATGGGGGGTTTTGAAAGTAAGATCTTGTAGCATGGGGAAGGCGAAGAGATGCCCTGGCAGAGAAGAAATAGCCCTAGGAATGCTTAGCACCCTTCTGGGGTAGCATGGAGAAGCTAATCGCCAGCTTTCAAGGTAGCTGAGATGCTGAAGCAACAAAACAACAACAAAAAGGAGCTTGTTTAAAAAGCAACCTAAAATTGTGTTCTCTTCTGTATTTGTCCCCTTGGTCACAGACCCCATTTTATTTCTTCCTTATCTTAACAGATGAAGTAAAATTACTTTTTTTAACTGAAATATTGTGATAAAGCAGGACCACCTAGAAGCACAGGTGCATACTTTTCCAAGGACATGCGCAATGCTGCTGTAAGAACTGAGTCCTGATTTTGCAGAGAAAAAAAATCTGCTGTCCAAGTTTGCAAGGAGCTGCTGGCAAGCATCAGAAAAATTATTTGCAAGTGACAAACAATATTTTAGTGACTAAAATGTTTCCAGATTCCTCAAGAAGCTCTGTCTAGGATGAAACATTATGAAGCTTTCTCTCAACAGCTTCTTACCTAAAAAAAAGGGAAAATAAACAGTAAGGAGATCTTCCTTGTCCCACTTCATCATGAATGTCACTCCTACGCACTAGTTGGAATCACAACTAATGTGCTAAGACCAAGACTAGGGTCTTGTATTCTGGGAATCAATGTTGTATGCAGAGAAGGAGAAATGTGTGGCAGGTGTGGAGACAAAGGGAGGCACTGCCCTACTACTCTTCTGAGAAACAGGCACAAGTTAACCAAATGTAAAGAAAATAACTATTTTCAGCAACCCTTCAAACCACCATATGAAGTAGAAAATGCAATCATGCTATCACAGAACAAACAGCAGATGTGATCTCATTAAACCCTGATTTGATATTATGCAAATTTTCCTTTTGTACATTTCCATCTAGACTTTGTTAACACAAGTCTGTGTTAGCTCCCAGTGAGAGACACAAATAGGTGGCATTGAGAAGGATAATGTTTTCTGGTAGTAGTGGTAAGAATGACTCCTCCATCAGAAGAGAGCAGCTCAAAGGCCACAGCAATCTCTAGCAACCAGTGTTTTTAATGAGTCCCTGTTCTAGCCCTTCAGATAGGATGGCCTTGACCCCTGACCCCTGACCCTGAGTTGTTGGGAAATACCTAAAGGCCATAGATAGATTTGCAGAGAGAGGGCAAAGAAGCCTGTAGGTCCCCGTGTGCTCTCACACCCTGGTGCTCCAGCAGCTAGGCAGCTTGGCAGCTTTCAGGTCCAAACTCAAAGTACAATAATTAAACCTGTTGCTTTTCCAACCTCTAAACTTTGTTCAGGAACAATGTTTATTCTGTGTTGTACTGGCAATAATATTATCTGTTTTGCTATCACATAATAATGTAAAACCCAGGACATGGCACAGAATGGTAATACTGTCAGCAGTGTCAGATCAACAGTCAAAACTGCTTTTGCTCTGGCAATATGCCATGTATAACTTTGTATTTCACATGACTTTGCCATTTTTGGTAGAAGCATTATTTCTTCTCATCTTTTAAGTTGGTTTTTTGTTCTCAAGTTTGATCACTAGCCTGAGTTCTGGCAATTTGAGCACATCATCATTTTCATCAGCATTAGCAACAGCATGGAAAAACTAAACTTTGGGATAACACCATACTCAGCTTGTTATAACTAAGTTCATGCTATACAGAATCAGCTGGGTAAAATATTTGAAAAACAACTAAAGAAATCTGTGCATTTCAGCATCTTCAAGACATTCTTTGTGGAAATCTACATGGTAGGTTACTTAAAGATCTTTCGTAAGGACAGTGACATGGAGAGCAGACTGTTATTGTCTAATGTGTAATATTCAGCCAAGGAGGGCCTTTTTAATGGTTGGAAAAAATTTATTGACTACAAAGGACATTGGAGTTGAGAGAGACAATGATCCTAAACCACAAGAAAAAATTAATATTGTTTCACTCTTATGAAGATGTATAACTATTGTGAGAAGGATACATGGGTAAGCTCCCACAAAATATTTGGATAAAACATTGGCATGAAATGCTGGCAATGTTATGTAAATATTGTGATGATTAAATGTCTAATTAATTATTATTATTATTATTTGCATTACATCCATATTTGAACTCTCTATTTAAAGCACAGTTCTGCTGAGTTCAATGCTATACAAATATGTCAGGGGAAAAGCTCCATTTCCCTGGTGAATCTGCAATCCAAATAGCAAATCCAAAGCAGAGAGAGAGAGAGAGAAATTTAGAAAGTGACTTACCCAAGAGTATATAGTAAATCACTGTCAGAATGATGGGAAAAAGAAATTCAAAACAAGCGGGAAGATCCACTAGAACACTGGGATGAGAAAAAGGAACTTGTGTTATTTTTTTCAATTTCAATGGAAGAATAAAAAGAAACTTTGGTGAAATACTTTTGGCTAAATACAGAAAATTCAGTTTTGGAAATGTTGCCTCTGTGGCTTGTGTTACCATTCACCCTAGTGGATTAATCTTCCCAAGCTCAGTACAAGGTGGTTTCCTTTTCAACATAGTCATCACTGCCAGCCTTGGTAATGTATGCCCTACAAAAGTCATCCAGGTACTGGAGTCCAGCTCACAGAGAAAATAAACAGACAAACCACAATTTCCAGGTGGAAATTTCTGGGTGTATAATTTTGGTAGTAAGCTATGGTTTTTGTTCAACCTAAGCTACAACCTTCTACTTATTTTGGAGTTTCATTCAACTCATTTCAACAACTTTATTCACTTAAAAAGGCACCTCTTTCAAATCCCTCATGTGGGTTAGAAATCACAACATTGTTAAGGAAAGCCTATATTATGAAAAGGGGGGGGAAAAGATAAATTAATCATTGTCTGCCTTATCTGATGTTGAGGAAATTTTTTAGGCAGAAATTTTCAACCAATCTTATAAAGAAGGTTCATTTCTACACACTCTTTAATTCACAATTCAAATTTATACTTGCACCTAATTGCAGAATTCATGACCCAACCTCGGCAACTATATTTAGAGATATTTTAAATATAAAACAGAACACCCCAAGAAACAGCATTTTCTTCTTCCATTTCTTCCCCCCTCCTGATGAAACACACCTCAGAAGTCTTTTAAAAGAATGATCATGTAATAACTTGCAATCAATCCCAACACCAGTTTTACTGCAGCTACAGCTAAGCTATACCCAGGACCAGATCAAGGGATAAGAAAAAGGTAATTTTCTGTCACCTTTGTTATCCATTTTCATTTCTCACACAGTAAAAAGCAATGAGCTAGTTCAGTTATCAGGACAATTTAGAGGAGCCTTTCTGAATTAGTTAACTGCAAGGAGCCTCAGACAGCTGTCCCACCAATGGCAAAGCTCCACGGGGATAAGCAGTAAGAAATCACCTCTTCCCACCACACGACACCAAACACAGAGGGAAGCTGGGAAGAACAAGACCTGTGCAAGGTCACCACATCCAGGATTGGAAATGGCATAAAATCCTGCATAAGGGGTCAAAGATATGCCTAAAACTTCCAAGATCAGACTACTGTATTAGAAACTCTGTAATAGGCTGTCTGCTATGACTTTTTATCCTCAGACCACTACAATGTTATCTTGAAAATAAACAGTAGGACTTTGCTATTTCTGCAGGAAAATGGATATCTGCTGGGATATCTGAGGTTCCTCCTTGCTGTCCCGGTAATGGCACCTTCTCCTGCTTATTTGTGACCCCAGCTAGCCATCAAAGCTTCCTAGAGCATCCCAGAAAGCAGAAGGGGACAACACCAGAAAGGTGAAGCATTTGCAAAAGAGCTCTGAAGAGCCGAGAAGTATTGCAGATCACAGCACGCCACAGAGCTGTCCAAGCTCAGCAAATGACACACAGCTCATTGCCTCCACAGCCAGAAGGAGGGCTCAAAGCTGAAGGAAGGCACAATTCAATTATCTTGGAAACATTTTGATGGTCCCATGGACTTTATGACTGTTGATGACACCAGAAACAGTGAAGCTGAATCTATGATAGCCTGTTTGAGATAAATACATTAGCTGAGGTCAGTGTGACAATCTGTCAGGGTAGGAGGAACTAAGCAGGCAGCAGTCAAGATACAGATCACTTCCTGACTGGCTTCATCACATGTATACAACTCTGAAGAGATAAATATTGTAGCAGCTTTTCTGGTAAAGGGCAATTACCAATTCACCAACTGGCTAATGAGGAACTGAATTAACAGAGCTGACAAGTGCTCAGTTCCCCCACATTGCCTGGATTATATTGGCCCGGGAAAGAGAGAAGCATATATCCAATTCATGAATGTGTGCGTTAGACCCACTTAATCTTGCTGCCTAATTTCCATCCCCTCAAACACCACCAGCCCCATGAGTTTTTGCACCTATAAGAGATGGAATTGGTTCCACTATAGGTATGATTTAAATAATTTAAACTTGAATAAAATATACTATCTAGTTAATTTTCTAAATTTTAATGCTGAATGTTAACCAAAGGTAAATGAATCAAAAGTACTCCACAAAAAGCTAGATAGAGGAAATGGGAACTTTAAGTATGGTTTTAGGTAATTGATCTTCTTTATCACAATCTGGGATTTTGCAATCATTATTTCATCTTCTTTGTGCCTGAAGCTTTCCTTCTCCATGATGGTTTGATCCTTTTTGCCAAGCCTCTTCAGCTGTAGAAAGCTTTGGTTTTCTTTCCAGTTCAGGTTCCCGTCTGCCGCTTCTAATCCTCATTTTCATTCTTGCCAGTTAGTCATCTGATTTCTTTGATCCTTTGTACTTTGGATGGATAAAAACCTTGAACTCTGTTTTTATTCAGATTAGAATCCAGCATCGAGAAGTAATGTTTTCTTGTAGCTTTGTAGCCTCTAGCTTGTTAAATCTTGTTTATTTTTTTCCAAAATCTTCAATTGCTGCACTTAAATTTTCTGTGGTTTCAGGCCATGTTTCTGATTTATATGCAGCATCTGTGACAACGGTTATCAGCCTCTAACAATTGCAAGGGGTGAACATCTTCCATGCCTTCTCTTTTTTTCACTTTCTAAATGTTGTTTAGGCAGGACGGCTGGCGTACAGCACTGGGAGAGCAGTAAGTTACCCAGATGCAACAGGCACTGCTTGGACTCTCACAGCCTTGCAGGTGTGTAGGACAATGAGATCTTTCCAGGTTTTACATTCACTGAGGTGAGGGAAGCTGTACGGGAAGTTCCTGAAAACTCCTGAGAACTTAGGGTGTCCAGGCTGGCATCTCAGAGCACCACCACAGCATAAATGATTGCTCCACGTGTGTGTCAGAGTACAGCCCACTTCAGATGACTGACAACACAATTCATCCAGTTCATGCAGAAGAGGATGGTGCTTGGCTTTAGCATAGGTCACCTAGATGAAGATGCTGGCAGGCAGAAAGATCCCTTCCTTGGTGCACTCTAATGATAATGAATTCTTAGTAGCCAAAATGGTCATCTGAAGTATCACTCCAGTGTTATCCATCTAAATTTTCCTGGAGGTTCCTGTACACAAAGAGGAGGGAGGAAGATTTTTCAATTGAAACTAGTGGAAGCAGTAAGTTGAATGGGGTAGCTGAGTTATGGTCTTATGAGGTGAGCCAACTGCTATAAACATTAGTGTTAACTGTTAATTCCTTGTAGAGGACATTGTTGGACAAAGTGTTTAATCTATTTGGATGCACCACTGTTCCTTAATTGGTTTATCAGTATGGCCAGTGCTGTTGGGATTAGAACAAAGGTTCTTTGAATAAATCACCTAGCAGTGTATTCTTCATCTCCATGCATGGGGCAAGAGAGGGCATGGAGTCCTTAGCTTCAGAGCAATACAATGCCCTTAGGCCTCCTCTTGAAGAATCCCATAAGGATTTTTGGAACCAAGTTTGTTTTCCACCAGACGCTGCCTCCTGGAGACTTCAATGTCATAGGAGTCTAGGAATTGTTCAGACATTATTAGTACAGCCGTCCTTACAACTACATGAGATGGTTAGTGTTAAGGATGTTAAGCCAAAAATACCCAAACCTTTGCATTCTCAGACAGACATAAACATGCTGAACATTTATCTGGGGCCTGGCTTTCTCTAAATAGGACAGACCATGCCTGTACATGAATCCCAAAGGTTCAGAATTTGGCACAGAAGATATCATGGATGCAAAACGGTATTGAACAGGGCTAGAAGATATAGACTTTGAAAAAATATTAATTTCAAATAAGAAAGGGATAAAAGCTCTTCACACCTTTGCAAAAAGGTTTACAGATTTTAAAGTTTGCAAAAAGGGTGAGCTGAGCAGTCATTGGGTTGCATTTGAAGAGTGCTAGAGAAGAGCCATTAGTTCTGCGTTCTTTATAGTCATGCATGGAAGCATGAAAGTCAGAGTTTATATACATGTTCTTGAAAGATCCTGCTATTCAGATTTCTGATTTCTCACACACATGTACCTCTGGGTCCACACTGATGAGTACTCAAGAAACACAATATATCATCAAAACACACATATAGACAGACAGACAACATGAAACAATGCCAAGAAGCCATGAATATGCTGACTTAAAACACTGTTAACAAATTTTAAGGACTGACAAGCTACATAGCTCCCTTAAGCACAGCTAATCAAGAAATTAAAGGTCAAGGGATCACTGTAGAAGTCCTTCAGAATGGACTTTTTCTGTAGGAGGTTTAGTCACCTGTTTGTCCAGTAAGACCCATTATTTGTCCAATAAACACCAGTTTATGTTTATTGTCCCATACATGTGGGAAAAACTGGAGCATTGGTACTGATTCCTTGACCTCTTGCTGTGATGTTCTGACCAGCAATATAACTAAGCACTGATTCTTTACAGTTTTCATGATACACCTGAGACATTGCAGATACAAACGCTGAGTGGGAAAGGGATGTTGTGTGAAGTTTTCTTAGTAATTACCCTAAGCAGAGATGATTGTTTGTCTTTTGGTCTTATCTGTCAGGCTTTAATTGCTTCCCTGGTTCCCTACAGATGCAGACTTTTCTTTTCCTAAGCCTCTTTCTCTTCCAAATACATTTCTTGCATTTCTTACCTGTATAAAGCTACTGAGCCCTTTGTTGCCATGGTTTCCTTAAATGTTCCCATGTTTGTCCTCTCCCATTTTCCACAACATACAATTCAAAAACTTTTGTCAGCCAGGATCTTAATTACTGATATAAATCACCTAAGTTAACAAGGCCTGTTAAGAAGACCTTTAACACTGTGATATTTTCAGTTTATGTTTTTGATTTAGCCATTTGCTAAGACTTGACAGAAAACAATTTTCTGTTTCCTGAAGCTTTACTGCATTGTAATTCATAAACAGTGTGAAATAAGAAAGAATTATTCAAAAAGTAAAACCTACAAATATAAAAGCTAGGTTCACCCAATTCTTAAAATACAGTTTTTCAAACAGCTTGCCTAACTATGGTCTTCCAGGTCCCAATGCTATCTTCACCTTCCCTGGGATCTTCATGCTGCTTAACAAAGAAGGTAAAGCATTTTGTCCAGGATGGTAATTTGTGCCCCAAAAATGCATCATTCATAAGGATAGTCAAAGATGAGACTAAATAAAAAAACTAGGGAGGAAAAGTTCATGTTACTTTTCTTCCATCTGCTCACACTACATTCCAGTTTCAAGGCTGGTGGCTGCTGGACAAGCAGGAATAGCCACATTTGTTTGAGTTTCTCTGTCATTGGATTGCACAGATATTTATGTGTACATACAAGCCAAATAGTTATTCATTTGTAAAAGAAACAAAACGAAAAACACAAAACACCCACGAAACACCAAACAACCGGTGATTTATTTGACTCACACCCAGAAGTTCCTTCTGACGTCTTGTAAAGAAAAAGCATAGGAAGCACTAGCAATTCAATAGTACCATTCTGGGCAGGAAATCTCACCCATAGATAATGATTTATTTAACAGTGACTACCAGAAATTTATATTTATTTATTTATTTTCATGGAACTCGTTAAACAAGAAGTAGTACCACATGAGCAATGGGACAGGGGGTGTGTGCAGAGATGCCGCCCGGTGAGCACACCTCACACACCCCCTGCTCCTACATTTCGCATTGATGTACCACCAGCCACATCGGCAAGCATTCCGTACTTTCGGAACGAAAAGCCGAGCGCCCGGCGGCGGAGGCCGGACGAGTGCCTCTGCTGTAAGGCCGCTGCGCAGAGCCCGGCGGCGCCGCGCCCGGAGCCGGAGGTGCGGAGCTCAGGAGCTGCTGAGGTCGCGTAAGAAGAACGGAGGGGCTTTACACCGCCAGCCTATCCTGCAACGGCGGGACCTCCTGCTCCCTCCGGGGACACACACCGCTCCCTCAGAGGGGACACCGCTCCCTCAGGGGGGACACCGCTCCCTCAGAGGGGACACCGCTCCCTCCGGGGGGACACCGCTCCCTCAGGGGGGACACCGCTCCCTCCGGGGGGACACCGCTCCCTCAGGGGGGACACCCCGCTCCCTCAGGGGGACACACCGCTCCCTCGGGGGGACACACCGCTCCCTCAGAGGGGATGCCGCTCCCTCAGGGGCGACACCGCTCCCTCAGAGGGGACACCGCTCCCTCTGGGGGCACACACCGCTCCCTCCGGGGACACACCGCTCCCCGCCCGGCCCCGCTCCCGCTGCCTCTCCCAGCTCCACCATGTCCCTTGTGCAAGGGCGCCATCTGGCGGGAGCGGCGGGCGGCGCCGCCGGGGCTCCTCTCCCTCCGCCGCGGAATGCCCAGAGCCGGGCGGCCCACGGAAACTGGGGAGCCCCAGGGAGCCCCGGGCGGCCCACGGAAACTGGGGAGCCCCGGGGAGCCCCGGGCGGCCCACG